>NW_027602790.1:0-27858 GCF_053455715.1 Rhinoraja longicauda | reverse complement strand
TTTTCAACAAAGAATGCTGTTTATTTTAAAGTAAAATAGACACCTCTCCTCTCTCCCGCCCCTCTCTCTCCCCCCCTCTCCTCTCCTCTCCCCCCTCTCCTCTCCCCCCTCCTCTCCCCCCTCTCCGACTCCCCTCCACTCTTCCTCTCCCCTCTCCTCTTCCTCCCCCCCTCTCCTCTCTCCCCCTCCCTCTCTCCCCTCTCCTCTCCCCTCTCCCTCTCCCCCCTCCCCTCTCCCCCCTCCTCCCCCCCTCCTCCCCCCCTCCTCCTCTCCCCCCCTCCTCCTCTCCCCCTCCCTCCTCTCCCCCCTCCCTCCTCTCCCCCTCCCTCCTCCCCCCCTCCTCCTCTCCCCCCCTCCTCCTCTCCCCCTCCCTCCTCTCCCCCTCCCTCCTCTCCCCCTCCCTCCTCCCCCCTCCTCTCCCCCTCCCTCCTCCCCCCTCCTCTCCCCTCCTCCTCCCCCCCTCCCTCCTCCCCCCCTCCCCCCCTCCCTCCTCCCCCCCTCCCCCCCTCCCCCCTCCCCCCTCCTCTCCCCCCCCTCCTCTCCCCCCCTCCTCTCCCCCCCCCTCCTCTCCCCCCCCTCCTCTCCCCCCCCTCCTCTCCCCCTCTCCTCTCCCCCCCCCTCCTCTCCCCCCCCTCCTCTCCCCCCCTCCTCTCCCCCTCCTCCTCTCCCCGAAGCGGAAGTGTAGTCGCCGTCGCCGTCGCCTCTCCCGCTGTTTGATTTCATTTATAACAAAGACATTTATTTAAATGAGAATGTGATTTTCATTAAGTTTGATTTTATTTATTTAAAAAAAGCTGCTGCTCTATAGATAAGTTTATTTCCTTTTCAACAAAGAACGCTGATTATTTTAAAGTAAAAACGCGGTTTTTTTCATTGGGTTTCACCCTCCCTGTTAGCGCCCGATTGGTTGGGTCTTTACGTGGGGTACAGTGATTGGCTCCACCATCCCTGTTAGCACCCAATTGGCTGGGTCTCTACGTGGGGTGCAGTGATTGGCTCCACCCTCCCTGTTAGCGCCGATTGGCTGGGTCTCAACGTGGGGTGCAGTGATTGGCTCCACCCTCCCTGTTAGCACCCGATTGGCTGGGTCTCTACGTGGGGTGCAGTGATTGGCTCCACCCTCCCTGTTAGCGCCCGATTGGCTGGGTCTCTACGTGGGGTGCAGTGATTGGCTCCAACCTCACACTCGATGTGGGTGGAGCAGTTGATTTGAACTGACACCAACTGCCGTAACCAACAGTCCACCGTGCTGCTGCTGGTTGAGGACAGGCTCCAGCATCGCTCAGGAGGGCAGTTTAATCCAAATACAGAAAGAATATTTATAGATAAGTTTCTTATCATTTCCAACAGAAAAATTACATTTATTTTAAACGGTACGAGATTTCCATTGCATTTAATTTTATTTAAAAAAAAAAATAAGTTTACTTTCTTTTTTACAAAAGAACATTTATTTCACATAAGTTTAATTTCATTTATAACAAAGACATAAGCTGCTGCTCTATAGATAAGTTTAATTTCCTTTTCACAAAGAGCGCTGTTTATTTTAAAGTAAAATAGACCCCTCTCCTCTCCACCCCCTCTCCTCTCCTCTCCTCTCCTCCCCTCCCCTCCCCTCCCTCCCTCCCTCCCTCCCCTCCCTCCCCTCCCCTCCCCTCCCTCCCTCCCCTCCCCTCCCCTCCCCTCCCTCCCCTCCCTCCCCTCTCCTCCTCCTCTCCCCCCACTCTCCTCTCCCCCCCTCTCCTCTCCCCCCCCTCTCCTCTCCCCCCCTCTCCTCTCCCCCCCTCTCCTCCCCCCCCTCTCCTCCCCCCCTCCTCCTCCCCCCTCTCCTCCCCCCCTCTCCTCCCCCCCTCTCCTCTCCCCCTCACCTCTCCCCCCTCACCTCTCCCCCCTCTCCTCTCCCCCTCTCCTCTCCCCCTCTCCTTCCCCCTCTCCTCTCCCCCCTCTCCTCTCCCCTCTCCTCTCCCCTCTCCTCTCCCCCTCTCCTCTCCCCTCTCCTCTCCCCCCTCTCCTCTCCCCCCTCTCCTCTCCCCCTCTCCTCTCCCCCCTCTCCTCTCCCCCCTCTCCTCTCCCCCTCTCTCTCCCCCCTCTCCTCTCCTCTCCCCCTCTCCCCTCCTCTCCTCTCCCCCCCTCTCCTCTCCCCCCTCTCCTCTCCCCCCTCTCCTCTCCCCCCTCTCCTCTCCCCCTCTCCTCTCCCCCTCTCCTCTCCCCCCTCTCCTCTCCCCCTCTCTCTCCCCCCTCTCCTCTCCCCCTCTCCTCTCCCCCCTCTCCTCTCCCCCCTCTCCTCTCCCCCCCTCTCCTCTCCCCCTCTCCTCCCCCCCCTCTCCTCTCCCCCCTCTCCTCTCCCCCCCTCTCCTCTCCCCCCCTCTCCTCTCCCCCCTCTCCTCTCCCCCCCTCTCCTCTCCCCCCCTCTCCTCTCCCCCCTCTCCTCTCCCCCTCTCTCTCTCCCCCCCTCTCCTCTCCCCCCTCTCCTCTCCCCCCTCTCCTCTCCCCCCCTCTCCTCTCTCCCCTCTCCTCCCCTCCCTCCCCTCTCCCCCTCTCCTCTCCCCCCCTCATCTCTCCCCCCCCTCCTCTCCCCCCCTCTCCTCTCCCCACTCTCCTCTCCCCCTCTCCTCTCCCCCTCTCCTCTCCCCCCTCTTCTCCCCCCCTCCCTCTCCTCTCCCCCTCCTCTCCCCCTCTCCTAACAACCCAACAAAGAACGCTCTTTATTTTAAAGTAAAATAGACCCCTCTCCTCTCTCCCCCCTCTCCTCTCTCCCCCCTCTCCTCTCTCCCCCCCTCTCTCTCTCCCCCCCCCTCTCCTCTCTCCCCCCCTCTCCTCTCCCCCCCCTCTCCTCTCCTCCCCCCTCTCCTCTCTCCCCCCCTCTCCTCTCTCCCCCCCTCTCCTCTCCCCCCCCTCTCCTCTCTCCCCCTCTCTCTCCCCCTCCCTCCCTCCCCACTCTCCTCCCTCCCGTCCCCGCAGCACTGACCACCGGGAATGTGATTTTCATTAAGTTTGATTTTATTTCTTTAAAAAAAGCTGCTGCTCTATAGATAAGTTTATTTCCTTTTCAACAAAGAACGCTGTTTATTCTTAAAGTAAAAAAGCGATTTTTTTCATTGGGTTTCACCCTCCCTGTTAGCGCCCGATTGGTTGGGTCTCTACGTGGGGTGCAGTGATTGGCTCGATGTGGGTGGAGCAGTTGATTTGAACTGACACGAACTGCCGTTGCCGACAGTCCACCGCGCTGCTGCTGCTTGAGGACAGGCTCCAGCATCGCTCCATTTGATCTGATACTTTTGTCTTCATTGATAACTGAAATTGCCTGTTCTCCATTTTGATTTAACTTAAATTCTCTTGAGGAGTTTATACATTTTTTTTAACTCAATTTTCATCTAATACTTCCGTGTTCACTGTTGCGTTCATTGTTTTATGTCTTTTCAATACAGATTGTCTTTTGGTCCTTTTAAAGAAAAGACGTGATTTTCATTGATATTTGTTTCATTCAAAAAGCAGTCTTCATTTTCATGTAATACTTCTGTGTTCATTAGTAACTCAAATTGTCCTTGGCAGTTTATAAATTAATAACACGGATTGTGTTATGACTATAAATTTAAAACTTTTTCATTTTCATCTATTCATAACTTTAATTGTCTTCCATTTCTCCCTCCCTCCCCCCTACCCACCTCCCTCCCCTCTCCCTCCCCATCCCCCCCTCCCCTCCCCCCCTCCCCTCCCCCCCTCCCTCCCCCTCCCTCCCTCCTCCTCCCTCCCCCTTCCCTCCCCCTTCCCTCCCCCAACCCTCCCCCTTTCCTCCCCTCCCGGTTACAATGGAAACCCTACGAGGACGGGCCCAACGGGCCCCACTTGGTCTAGTCTATCTATCTATCTATATACTATTAAAACTCAGATGTTGTATCTATATATATATATTCCACTGATGTCGGCTGAATACGGCAATTCCGGCAAAACGGTGAACCGTAGCGCCACGATTTTTGTACCGCCTTAATCAGCATGCGGTTTCGCTGCTGGAAAATGATATTTTTATTTAATTCGGACGCATATTTTTTAAGTTACAGAGGTTTAAAAGTGCTGCCCCCCCTGATTTATCGAAGTTTTGACAGAAGGGGGGCGCTGCGGTGCGGATTGTGATGTCACAATGCCCCTGTGAGATGAACTCGAGCTGACCCCCCTTCCCCCCCCAGCGGTATTCAGCGTGTGACGTCACAATGCCCCTGTGCTACATTGTTGCGAAGAGCTGTCAAGTCAAGTCCATTTTATTTGTATAGCACATTTAAAAACAACCCACGTTGACCAAAGTGCTGTGCATCTGATTAGGTACTAAGGAAAAAAATGAAACATACAGTGGCACGCAAACAGTTCACAGCGCCTCCTCAATGAGCCTCAAACGCTAGGGAGTAGAAATAGGTTTTGAGCCTGGACTTAAAGGAGTCGATGGAGGGGGCAGTTCTGATGGGGAGAGTGGATGCTCTTTCCACCCTCCCCCTCTCTCCCTCCCCCCTCCCCCTCCCCCCTTTCCCCCCTCCCCCCCTTTCCGCCCTCCCCTTCCCCTCCTCCCTCCTCCCTCCCTCCCCCTTCCCTCCCTCCCCTCCTCCCGGTTACAATGGAATCCCTACGAGGACGGGCCCAACGGGGAAAGTGGGGTACTGGGAAAAGGGGAGAGCCCCCTCCCTCCCCCCTTCCCCCTCCCTCCCCCCTCCCTCCCCCTCCCCCCTACCCCCCTCCCCTCTCCCCCTCCCTCCCCCCTCCCTCCCCCTTCCCCCTCACTCCCCCCTTCCCCCCTCCCCTCCCCCCCTCCCTCCCCCTCCCCACCTCCCTCCTCCCTCCCTCCCCCTTCCCTCCCTCCCCTCCTCCCGGTTACAATGGAAACCCTATGAGGACGGGCCCAATGGGGAAAGAGGGGTACTGGGTAAAGGGGAGGTCCCCCTCCTCCCCCTTCCCCCCTCCCCTCCCCCTCCCTCCCCCTACCCCCCTCCCTCCCTGCCCCTCTCCCTCCCCTACCCATCCCCTCCCCCCTCCTTCCCATCTCCCTCCACACCTCCCTCCTCCCTCCACACCTCCCTCCTCCCCTCCCTCCCCCTTCCCTCCCTCCCGTCCTCCCGGTTACAATGGAAACCCTACGAGGACAGGCCCAACGGGGAAAGAGGGGAACTGGGAAAAGGGGAGGTTCCCCTCCTTCCCCCCTTCCCCCCTCCCCTCCCCTCCCAAACAGTTCACAGTACCTCCTCAATTAGCCTCAAAAGCTAGGAGTAGAAATAGGTTTTGAGCCTGGACTTAAGGAGTCGATGGAGGAGGCAGTTCTGATGGGGAGAGGGATGCTCTTCAAACCTTCCCCTCTCTCCCTCCCCCCTCCCCCCCCCTCCCCCCTTTCCGCCCTCCCCTTCCCCCCCTCCCTCCCCTCCTCCCTCCTCCCTCCCTCCCTCCCTCCCCTCCTCCCGGTTACAATGGAAACCCTACAAGGACGGGCACAACGGGGAAAGAGGGGTACTGGAAAAGGGGAGGTCCTCCTCCCTCCCCCCCTTCCCTCTCCCCTTCCCCCTCCCCCTTCCCCCCTCCCCTCCCTCCTCCCCCCTACCTCCCCCCTACCCCCTCCCTCCCCTCTCCCTCCCCCTCCCCTCCCCCCTCCCATCCCACAACGGGTAAAGAGGGGTACTGGGAAAAACAGGTGGTCCCCCTCCCCCCTCCCTCCCCGCCTCCCGGTTACAATGGAAACCCTACGAGGACGGGCCCAACGGGCCCACTTGGTCTAGTATACAATTAAAACTCAGATCTTGATATATATATATATATTCCACTGATGTCGGCTGAATACGGCAATTCCGGCAAAACGGTGAACCGTAGCGCCACGATTTTTGTACCGCCTTAATCAGCATGCGGTTCGCTGCTGGAAAATGATATTTTTATTTAATTCGGACGCATATTTTTAAGTTACAGAGGTTTAAAAGTGCTGCCCCCCCCTGATTTATCGAAGATTTGACAGAAGGGGGGCGCTGCGGTGCGGATTGTGATGTCACAATGCCCCTGTGAGATGAACTCGAGCTGACCCCCCTTCCCCCCCCAGCGGTATTCAGCGTGTGACGTCACAATGCCCCTGTGCTACATTGTTGCGAAGAGCTGTCAAGTCAAGTCCATTTTATTTGTATAGCACATTTAAAAACAACCCACGTTGACCAAAGTGCTGTACATCTGATTAGGTACTAAGGAAAAAAATGAAATATACAGTAGCACGCAAACAGTTCACAGCGCCTCCTCAATGAGCCTCAAACGCTAGGGAGTAGAAATAGGTTTTGAGCCTGGACTTAAAGGAGTCGATGGAGGGGGCAGTTCTGATGGGGAGAGGGATGCTCTTTCCACCCTCCCCTCTCTCCCTCCCCCCTCCCCCCTTTCCCCCCTCCCCCCCCTTTCCGCCCTCCCCTTCCCGTCCTCCCTCCTCCCTCCCTCCCCTTCCTCCCTCCCCTCCTCCCGGTTACAATGGAATCCCTACGAGGACGGGCCCAACGGGGAAAGTGGGGTACTGGGAAAAGGGGAGATCCCCCTCCCTCCCCCCCCTCCCTCCCCCCTTCCCCCTCCCTCCCCCTCCCTCCCCCTCCCCCCTACCCCCCTCCCCTCTCCCCCTCCCTCCCCCCTCCCTCCCCATACCCCCTCACTCCCCCTTCCCCCCTCCCCTCCCCCCCTCCCTCCCCCTCCCCACCTCCCTCCTCCCTCCCTCCCCCTTCCCTCCCTCCCCTCCTCCCGGTTACAATGGAAACCCTACGAGGACGGGCCCAATGGGGAAAGAGGGTACTGGGTAAAGGGGAGGTCCCCCTCCTCCCCCCTTCCCCCCTCCCCTCCCCCTCCCTCCCCCTACCCCCCTCCCTCCCTCCCCTCTCCCTCCCCCTACCCCATCCCCTCCCCCCTCCTTCCCCATCTCCCTCCACACCTCCCTCCTCCCTCCACACCTCCCTCCTCCCTCCCTCCCCCTTCCCTCCCTCCCGTCCTCCCGGTTACAATGGAAACCCTACGAGGACAGGCCCAACGGGGAAAGAGGGGAACTGGGAAAAGGGGAGGTCCCCCTCCTTCCCCCCTTCCCCCCTCCCCTCCCCTCCCAAACAGTTCACAGTACCTCCTCAATTAGCCTCAAAAGCTAGGGAGTAGAAATAGGTTTTGAGCCTGGACTTAAAGGAGTCGATGGAGGAGGCAGTTCTGATGGGGAGAGGATGCTCTTTCAAACCTTCCCCTCTCTCCCTCCCCCCTCCCCCCCTCCCCCCTTTCCGCCCTCCCCTTCCCCCCCCTCCCTCCCCTCCTCCCTCCTCCCTCCCTCCTTCCCTCCCCTCCTCCCGGTTACAATGGAAACCCTACAAGGACGGGCACAACGGGGAAAGAGGGGTACTGGGAAAAGGGGAGGTCCTCCTCCTCCCCCCCTTCCCTCTCCCCTTCCCCCCTCCCCCTTCCCCCCTCCCCTCCCTCCCTCCCCCCTCCCTCCCCCCTACCCCCTCCCTCCCCTCTCCCTCCCCCCTCCCCTCCCCCCTCCCATCCCACAACGGGTAAAGAGGGGTACTGGGAAAACAGGTGGTCCCCCTCCCCCCTCCCTCCCCGCCTCCCGGTTACAATGGAAACCCTACGAGGACGGGCCCAACGGGCCCACTTGGTCTAGTCTATATACTATTAAAACTCAGATCTTGTATCTATATATATATATTCCACTGATGTCGGCTGAATACGGCAATTCCGGCAAAACGGTGAACCGTAGCGCCACGATTTTTATACCGCCTTAAATCAGCATGCGGTTCGCTGCTGGAAAATGATATTTTTATTTAATTCGGACGCATATTTTTTAAGTTACAGAGGTTTAAAAGTGCTGCCCCCCCTGATTTATCGAAGTTTTGACAGAAGGGGGGCGCTGCGCTGCGGATTTATTCTTCATTGTGATGTCACAATGCCCCTGTGAGATGAACTCGAGCTGACCCCCCTTCCCCCCCCCCCCAGCGGTATTCAGCGTGTGATGTCACAATGCCCCTGTGCTACATTGTTGCGAAGAGCTGTCAAGTCAAGTCCATTTTATTTGTATAGCACATTTAAAAACAACCCACGTTGACCAAAGTGCTGTACATCTGATTAGGTACTAAGGAAAAAATGAAACATACAGTAGCACACAAACAGTTCACAGCGCCTCCTCAATGAGCCTCAAATGCTAGGGAGTAGAAATAGGTTTTGAGCCTGGACTTAAAGGAGTCGATGGAGGGGGCAGTTCTGATGGGGAGAGGGATGCTCTTTCCACCCTCCCCCTCTCTCCCTCCCCCCTCCCCCCTTTCCCCCCTCCCCCCCTTTCCACCCTCCCCTTCTCCCCTCCTTCCCCTCCTCCCTCCCTCCCCCTTCCCTCCCTCCCCTCCTCCCGGTTACAATGGAATCCCTACGAGGACGGGCCCAACGGGGAAAGTGGGGTACTGGGAAAAGGGGAGAGCCCCTCCCTCCCCCCTTCCCCCTCCCTTCCCCTCCCTCCCTCCCCCTCCCCCCTACCCCCCTCCCCTCTCCCCCTCCCTCCCCCCTCCCTCCCCCCTACCCCCTCACTCCCCCCTTCCCCCCTCCCTCCCCCTCCCCTCCTCCCTCCACACCTCCCTCCTCCCTCCCTCCCCCTTCCCTCCCTCCCCTCCCGGTTACAATGGAAACCCTACGAGGACGGGCCCAACGGGGAAGGAGGGGTACTGGGAAAAGGGGAGGTCCCCCTTCCTCCCCCTTCCCCCCTCCCCTACCTCCCCCCTCCCCCTCCCTCCCCCCCTTCCCTTCTCCCTCCCCCCTTTCCCCCTCGCCCCTTTCCCCCCTCCCCCCCTTTCCGCCCTCCCCTTCCCCCCTCCCTCCCCTCCTCCCTCCCTCCCCCTTCCCTCCCTCCCCTCCTCCCGGTTACAATGGAATCCCTACGAGGACGGGCCCAACGGGGAAAGAAGGGTACTGGGAAAAGGGGAGTTCCCCCATCCTCCCCCCTTCCCCCCTCCCTCCACCTCCCCCCTTCCCCCCCTTCCCCCCTCCCTCCCCCCCTTTCCCTCCCCTCCTCCCTCCACACCTCCCTCCTCCCTCCCTCCCCCCTCCCTCCCCGCCTCCCGGTTACAATGGAAACCCTACGAGGACGGGCACAACGGGGAAAGAGGGGTACTGGGAAAACAGGTGGTCCCCCTCCCCCCTCCACCCCTACCCCCTTCCCTCCCCTCTCCCTCCCCCTTTCCCCCCTCTCCTCCCCCTCCCCTCCCCCCTCCCTCCCCCTCCCCTCCTCCCTCCACTCCTCCCTCCCTCCCCCCTCCCTCCCCGCCTCCCGGTTACAATGGAAACCCTACAAGGACGGGCACAACGGGGAAAGAGGGGTACTGGGAAAAGGGGAGGTCCTCCTCCCTCCCCCCCTTCCCTCTCCCCTTCCCCCCTCCCCCTTCCCCTCCCTCCCTCCCCCCTACCCCCTCCCTCCCCTCTCCCTCCCCCCTCCCATCCCACAACGGGTAAAGAGGGGTACTGGGAAAACAGGTGGTCCCCCTCCCCCTCCCTCCCCCCTCCCTCCCCGCCTCCCGGTTACAATGGAAACCCTACGAGGACGGGCCCAACGGGCCCACTTGGTCTAGTCCATCTATCTATCTATCTATCTATCTATCTATATACTACTAAAACTCTGCGGTCCAACATTCCGTATGTATGTATGTATATGTGTATGTACGGAAGATTCCGAAGAGTTTCTGTCCATATAACTTACAAACCCTACTCCTCCCTGACGGTACACCAAAGCGCTACGATTTTTGTACCGCCATATTCACCATTAACATGGGCAACTATTGTAAGTACTTTCGTTCAAATTGAAGCTACCTTTTTAAAGCTAGAGAGATATTAAAGTTTAAATTTTCATTTCTAACCCTTTTCTTGAAGGGGCTTCAGCGCGTGATGTCACAATGGCACCCGTGCACCAATGAGAGATCAGCTCGGTTTTAAATTTACATCTTCAGCTTGTGACGTCACAATGCTTGTGTGAGATTGTTGCAACATTGTTGCGAAAGGCAACTGCCAGTTTTTTAAAGTTGTGCAAGTCACTTAACATACACAGATCAGCATGGGGCCCCTATTCCCTCCCTCCCCCCCTTCCCCCCTCAACCCCTTCCTCCCCACTCCTTCCCACCTCCATCCCCACTCCCTCCCCCCCTCCTCCCCAACTCCCTCCCCACCTCCCTCACCCCTCCTCCCCTAACTCCCCCCCCTCCCTCCTTCCCTCCATCCCTCCCCCCCTCCCTCCACCCTTCCATCCCTCTCCCCCTCCCCCCTCCTTCCACCCTCCCTCCCCCCTTCTGGTTACAAAGGAAACCCTACGGGGACGGGCCCAACGGGGAAAGAGGGGTACTGGGAAAAGGGGAGGTCCCCCTCCCTCCCCTCCCCTCCCCCCTCCCCCTCCCCCCTAACCCTCTCCCTCCCCCTTCCCCCCTCCCCTCCTCCCTCCACACCTCCCTCCTCCCTCCCTCCCCTCCTCCCGGTTACAATGGAAACCCTACGAGGACGGGCGCAACGGGGAAAGAGGGGTACTGGGAAAAGGGGAGGTCCCCCTCCCTCCCCCTTACACGCTCCCTCCCTCCCCCTCCCCCTCTCCCTCCCCCCTCCCCTCCCCCCTCCCTCCCCCTCCCCTCCTCCCTCCACACCTCCCTCCTCCCTCCCCCCTACCCCCCTCCCTCCCCTCTCCCTCCTCCCCCTTCCCCCTCCCTCCCCCTCCCCTCCTCCCTCCCCCTCCCCTCCTCCCTCCACACCTCCCTCCTCCCTCCCTCCCCCTTCCCTACCTCCCCTCCTCCCGGTTACAATGGAAACCCTACGACGACGGGCCCAACGGGGAAAGAGGGGTACTGGGAAAACGGGTGGTCCCCCTCCCTCCCCCCTTCCCCCCTCCCTACCCCCTCCCTCCCCTCTCCCTCCCCCTTGCCCCTTCCCCCCTCCCCCTCCCCTCCCCCCTCCACACCTCCCTCCTCCCTTCCCTCCCCCCCACTCCCCTCCCGGTTACAATGGAAACCTTACGAGGACGGGCACAACGGGGAAAGAGGGGTACTGGGAAAAGGGGAGGTCCCCCTCCCTCCCCCTTCCACCCTCACCCCTTCCCCCCACCCCTCCCCCTCTCCCTCCCCCCTCCCTCCACCTCCCCCCCTTCCCCCCTCCCCCTCCCTCCCCCTCCCCTCCTCCCTCCACACCTCCCTCTTCCCTCCCTCCCCCCTCCCTCCCTGCCTCACGGTTACAATGGAAACCCTACGAGGACGGGCCCAACGGGGAAAGGGGTGTGCTGGGGAAAGGGGGGGGGAGAGTAAGAGTGTATCTGGGGGAGAGAGAATGGGGGGGTCTGAGAATGGGGACTGGGGAGGGGGACAACAGGGGGCTTGGTGGTTTGGGAAAGAAGAGTACTGGGAAAAGGGGAGGTACCCCTCCCTCCCCACTCTCCTCCCTCCCTCATCCCTCCCTCCCTCCCGTCCCAGCAGCGCTGACCGCCGGGAGGTGTAGTCGCCGTCGCCTCTCCCGCTGTTTGATTTCATTTATAACAAAGACATTTATTTTAAATGAGGAATGTGATTTTCATTAAGTTTGATTTTATTTATTTTAAAAAAGCTGATGCTCTATAGATAAGTTTATTTCCTTTTCAACAAAGAACGCTGTTTATTTTAAAGTAAAATAGACCCTCCCCCCACCCCCCTCCCTCCCCTCTCCCTCCCCATCCCCCTCCCCTCCTTCCCCCTCCCCTCCCCCCTCCACTCCACCCTCCCCTCCCCCCCTCCCTCCCACTTCCCTCCCTCCCATCCTCCCGGTTACAATGGAAACCCTACGAGGACGGGCCCAACGGGCCCACTCGGTCTAGTCTATATACTACTAAAACTCTGCGGTCCAACATTCCGTATGTATATGTGTATGTACGCAAAGATTCCGAAGAGTTTCTGTCCATAACTTACAAACCCTACTCCTCCCTGACGGTACACCAAAGCGCTACGATTTTTGTACCGCCATATTCACCATTAACATGGGCAACTATTGTAAGTACTTTCGTTCAAATTGAAGCTGCCTTTTTAAAGCTAGAGAGATATTAAAGTTTAATTTTCATTTCTAACCCTTTTCTTGAAGGGGCTTCAGCGCGTGATGTCACAATGGCACCCGTGCACCAATGAGAGATCAGCTCGGTTTTAAATTTACATCTTCAGCTTGTGACGTCACAATGCTTGTGTGAGATTGTTGCAACATTGTTGCGAAAGGCAACTGCCAGTTTTTTAAAGTTGTGCAAGTCACTTAACATACACAGATCAGCATGGGGCCCCTATTCCCTCCCTCCCCCCCCTTCCCCCCTCAACCCCTTCCTCCCCACTCCTTCCCACCTCCATCCCCACTCCCTCCACCCCTCCTCCCCAACTCCCTCCCCACCTCCCTCACCCCTCCTCCCCTAACTCCCCCCCCTCCCTCCTTCCCTCCATCCCTCCCCCCCTCCCTCCACCCTTCCATCCCTCTCCCCCTCCCCCCTCCTTCCACCCTCCCTCCCCCCTTCTGGTTACAAAGGAAACCCTACGGGGACGGGCCCAACGGGGAAAGAGGGGTACTGGGAAAAGGGGAGGTCCCCCTCCCTCCCCTCCCCTCCCCCTCCCCCCTAACCCTCTCCCTCCCCCTTCCCCCTCCCCTCCTCCCTCCACACCTCCCTCCTCCCTCCCTCCCCTCCTCCCGGTTACAATGGAAACCCTACGAGGACGGGCCCAACGGGGAAAGAGGGGTACTGGGAAAAGGGGAGGTCCCCCTCCCTCCCCCCTTCCCCCATCCCATCCCCCCTCCCTCTCCTCTCCCTCCCCCTTCCCCCCGTTCCCCCCTCCCCTTCCCCCATCCCTCCACACCTCTCTCCTCCCTCCCTCCCCTTCCCTCCCTCCCATCCTCCCAATGCTTGTTTGAGATGGGTGCTACATTGTTTCGAAAAGCACCACTAACAGATCGCAGTGAGAAGCACTATGTGACCGCGAATGTTTCAAAACAAGCACTTAAAAAGCACTTATCTTTTTTTAAAGTATTTTTTTTAATTGCAAGTCACTTAACATACACAGATCAGCATTGGGCCCCTATGCTCGTGGGCCACCGGGGCAAGTGTTTCCCGGTTACAATGGAAACCCTACGGGGACGGGCCCAACGGGGAAAGAGGGGTACTGGGAAAAGGGGAGATCCCCCTCCCTCCCCTCCCCCCTACTCCCTCCCCCCTTCCCCCCTCCCCTTCCCCCCTCCCCTCCCCCCTCCCTCCCCCTCCCCTCCTCCCTCCACACCTCCCTCCCTCCCCCCTCCCGGTTACAATGGAAACCCTATGAGGACGGGCCCAACGGGGAAAGAGGGGTACTGGGAAAAGGGGAGGTCCCCCTTCCCCCCTCAACCCCTTCATCCCCCCTCCTTCCCACCTCCATCCCCACTCCCTCCCCCCCTCCTCCCCCTCCCTCCCCAACTCCCTCCCCCCCCCCCTAACTCCCCCCTCCCTCCTTCCCTCCCTCCCCAATCCCTCCCCCCCTCCCTCCACCCTTCCATCCCTCTCCCCCCTCCTTCCACCCTCCCTCCCCCCCTCCCGGTTACAATTGAAACCCTACGAGGACCGGCCCAACGGGGAAAGAGGAGTACTGGGAAAAGGGGAGGTCCCCCTCCCTCCCCCCTTCCCCTCCCCCCTACCCCCCTCCCTCCCCTCCCCCCTCCCTCCCCTCCCCTCCTCCCTCCACACCTCCCTCCTCCCTCCCTCCCCCTTCCCGCCCTCCCCTCCTCCCGGTTACAATGGAAACCCTACGAGGACGGGCCCAACGGGGAAAGAGGGGTACTGGGAAAAGGGGAGGTCCCCCTCCCTCCCCCCTACCCACCTCCCTCCCCTCTCCCTCCCCCCTTTCCCTCCTCCCTTCCCCCCTCCCCTCCCCCTCCCATCCCCCCCTCTCCCCCTCCCTCCCCCCTACCCCCTCCCTCCCCTCTCCCTCCCCCCTCCCCTCCCCCCCTCCCCTCCCCTCCTCCCTCCCCCTTCCCTCCCCCAACCCTCCCCCTTTCCTCCCCTCCCGGTTACAATGGAAACCCTACGAGGACGGGCCCAACGGGCCCACTCGGTCTAGTATACTACTAAAACTCTGCGGTCCAACATTCCGTATGTATGGATGTATATGTGTATGTACGCAAAGATTCCGAAGAGTTTCTGTCCATAACTTACAAACCCTACTCCTCCCTGACGGTACACCAAAGCGCTACGATTTTTGTACCGCCATATTCACCATTAACATGGGCAACTATTGTAAGTACTTTCGTTCAAATTGAAGCTACCTTTTTAAAGCTAGAGAGATATTAAAGTTTAATTTTCATTTCTAACCCTTTTCTTGAAGGGGCTTCAGCGCGTGATGTCACAATGGCACCCGTGCACCAATGAGAGATCAGCTCGGTTTTAAATTTACATCTTCAGCTTGTGACATCACAATGCTTGTGTGAGATTGTTGCAACATTGTTGCGAAAGGCAACTGCCAGTTTTTTAAAGTTGTGCAAGTCACTTAACATACACAGATCAGCATGGGGCCCCTATTCCCTCCCTCCCCCCCCTTCCCCCCTCAACCCCTTCCTCCCCACTCCTTCCCACCTCCATCCCCACTCCCTCCCCCCCTCCTCCCCAACTCCCTCCCCACCTCCCTCACCCCTCCTCCCCTAACTCCCCCCCCTCCCTCCTTCCCTCCATCCCTCCCCCCCTCCCTCCACCCTTCCATCCCTCTCCCCCTCCCCCCTCCTTCCACCCTCCCTCCCCCCTTCTGGTTACAAAGGAAACCCTACGGGGACGGGCCCAACGGGGAAAGAGGGGTACTGGGAAAAGGGGAGGTCCCCCTCCCTCCCCTCCCCTCCCCCCTCCCCCTCCCCCCTAACCCTCTCCCTCCCCCTTCCCCCCTCCCCTCCTCCCTCCACACCTCCCTCCTCCCTCCCTCCCCTCCTCCCGGTTACAATGGAAACCCTACGAGGACGGGCCCAACGGGGAAAGAGGGGTACTGGGAAAAGGGGAGGTCCCCCTCCCTCCCCCTTACACGCTCCCTCCCTCCCCCTCCCCCTCTCCCTCCCCCCTCCCCTCCCCCCTCCCTCCCCCTCCCCTCCTCCCTCCACACCTCCCTCCTCCCTCCCCCCTACCCCCCTCCCTCCCCTCTCCCTCCTCCCCCTTCCCCCTCCCTCCCCCTCCCCTCCTCCCTCCCCCTCCCCTCCTCCCTCCACACCTCCCTCCTCCCTCCCTCCCCCTTCCCTACCTCCCCTCCTCCCGGTTACAATGGAAACCCTACGACGACGGGCCCAACGGGGAAAGAGGGGTACTGGGAAAACGGGTGGTCCCCCTCCCTCCCCCCTTCCCCCTCCCTACCCCCTCCCTCCCCTCTCCCTCCCCCTTGCCCCTTCCCCCCTCCCCCTCCCCTCCCCCCTCCACACCTCCCTCCTCCCTTCCCTCCCCCCCACTCCCCTCCCGGTTACAATGGAAACCTTACGAGGACGGGCACAACGGGGAAAGAGGGGTACTGGGAAAAGGGGAGGTCCCCCTCCCTCCCCCTTCCACCCTCACCCCTTCCCCCCACCCCTCCCCCTCTCCCTCCCCCCTCCCTCCACCTCCCCCCCTTCCCCCCTCCCCCTCCCTCCCCCTCCCCTCCTCCCTCCACACCTCCCTCTTCCCTCCCTCCCCCCTCCCTCCCTGCCTCACGGTTACAATGGAAACCCTACGAGGACGGGCCCAACGGGGAAAGGGGTGTGCTGGGGAAAGGGGGGGGGAGAGTAAGAGTGTATCTGGGGGAGAGAGAATGGGGGGGTCTGAGAATGGGGACTGGGGAGGGGGACAACAGGGGGCTTGGTGGTTTGGGAAAGAAGAGTACTGGGAAAAGGGGAGGTACCCCTCCCTCCCCACTCTCCTCCCTCCCTCATCCCTCCCTCCCTCCCGTCCCAGCAGCGCTGACCGCCGGGAGGTGTAGTCGCCGTCGCCTCTCCCGCTGTTTGATTTCATTTATAACAAAGACATTTATTTAAAATGAGGAATGTGATTTTCATTAAGTTTGATTTTATTTATTTTTAAAAAGCTGATGCTCTATAGATAAGTTTATTTCCTTTTCAACAAAGAACGCTGTTTATTTTAAAGTAAAATAGACCCTCCCCCCACCCCCCTCCCTCCCCTCTCCCTCCCCATCCCCCTCCCCTCCTTCCCCCTCCCCTCCCCCCTCCACTCCACCCTCCCCTCCCCCCCTCCCTCCCACTTCCCTCCCTCCCATCCTCCCGGTTACAATGGAAACCCTACGAGGACGGGCCCAACGGGCCCACTCGGTCTAGTATAATACTAAAACTCTGCGGTCCAACATTCCGTATGTATATACGGAAGATTCCGTATGTATATACGGAAGATTCCGAAGATTTCTGTCCATAACTTACAAACCCTGCTCCTCCCAGACGGTACACCAAAGCGCTACGATTTTTGTACCGCCGTATTCACCATTGACATGGGCAACTATTGTAAGTACTTTCGTTCAAATTGAAGCTACCTTTTTAAAGCTAGAGAGATATTAAAGTTTAAATTTTCATTTCTAACACTTTTCTTGAAGGGTCCAAACCCTACTCCTCCCAGACGGTACACCAAAGCGCTACGATTTTTGTACCGCCGTATTCACCATTAACATGGGCAACTATTGTAAGTACTTTCGTTCAAATTGAAGCTACCTTTTTAAAGCTAGAGAGATATTAAAGTATAAATTTTCATTTCTAACCCTTTTCTTGAAGGGGCTTCAGTGCGTGATGTCACAATGGCACCCGTGCACCAATGAGAGATCAGCTCAGTTTTAAATTTACATCTTCAGCTTGTGACGTCACAATGCTTGTGTGAGATTGTTGCAACATTGTTGCGAAAAACAACTGCCAGTTTTTTAAAGTTGTGCAAGTCACTTAACATACACAGATCAGCATGGGGCCCCTATTCCCTCCCTCACCCCCTTCCCCCTCACCCCTTCCTCCCCACTCCTTCCCACCTCCATCCCCACTCCCTCCCCCCCTCCTCCCCAACTCCCTCCCCACCTCCCTCACCCCTCCTCCCCTAACTCCCCCCCCCTCCCTCCTTCCCTCCATCCTCCCCCCCCTCCCTCCACCCTTCCATCCCTCTCCCCCTCCCCCCTCCTTCCACCCTCCCTCCCCCCCTTCTGGTTACAAAGGAAACCCTACGGGGACGGGCCCAACGGGGAAAGAGGGGTACTGGGAAAAGGGGAGGTCCCCCTCCCTCCCCTTTCCCCTTCCCCCCTCCCCTTCCCCCCTCCCCTCCCCCCTCCCCCTCCCCCCTAACCCTCTCCCTCCCCCTCCCCTCCCCCCCTCCCCTCCTCCCTCCACACCTCCTCCTCCCTCCCTCCCCTCCTCCCGGTTACAATGGAAACCCTACGAGGACGGGCCCAACGGGGAAAGAGGGGTACTGGGAAAAGGGGAGGTCCCCCTCCCTCCCCCCTTCCCCCATCCCATCCCCCCTCCCTCCCCTCTCCCTCCCCCCCGTTCCCCCTCCCCTTCCCCCCTCCCTCCACACCTCTCTCCTCCCTCCCTCCCCTTCCCTCCCTCCCATCCTCCCAATGCTTGTTTGAGATGGGTGCTACATTGTTTCGAAAAGCACCACTAACAGATCGCAGTGAGAAGCACTATGTGACCGTGAATGTTTCAAAACAAGCACTTAAAAAGCACTTATCTTTTTTTAAAGTATTTTTTTTTATTGCAAGTCACTTAACATACACAGATCAGCATTGGGCCCCTATGCTCGTGGGCCACCGGGGCAAGTGTTTCGAAAAAAGCACTGAGAGTGTGTCTGGGGGAGAGAGAGAATGGGGGGGGGGTCTGAGAATGGGGACTGGGGAGGGGGACAACAGGGGTCATTGCGGAGGGGGCTTGGTGGTTGGGGAAAGAGGGGTACTGGGAAAAGGGGAGGTCCCACTTCCCCCCTCAACCCCTTCCTCCCCCCTCAATCCCAACCTCCTTCACCACTCAGCCCCTAACTCCCCCCCTCCCACCTTCCCTCCATCCCACCCTCCCCCACTCCCTCCCCCTCCCTCCACCATTCCATCCCTCTCCCCCTCCCCCCTCCTTCCACCCTCCCTCCCCTCCTCCCGGTTACAATGGAAACCCTACGAGGACGGGCCCAATGGGGAAAGAGGGGTACTGGGAAAATGGGAGGTTCCCCTCCCTCCCCCCTCACTCCCCCCTCCCTCCCTTCTCCCTCCCCCCCTCCCTCCCCCTCCCCTTCCCCCCTCCCTCCCCTTCCCCCCTCCCCCCTCCCTCCCCCTCCCCCCTACCCCCTTCCCTCCCCTCTCCCTCCCCCCCTTCCCTCCTCCCCTCCCCCCTCCCTCCCCCTCCCCTCCCCCCTCCACACCTCCCTACTCCCTCCCTCGAAAAGCAACTGACAGAAGCACTAAGTAGCCGCGAATGTTTCAAAACTAGCACTTAACCGCGAATGTTTTTTAAAAAAGCACTTAACCGCGAATGTTTCAAAACAAGCAATTAAAAAGCACTTTTTTTTTTAAAGTATTTTTTTTTATTCCAAGAGATGGGGGGGGTCTGAGAATGGGGACTGGGGAGGGGGACAACAGGGGTCGTTGCGGTGGGGGCTTGGTGGTGGGAGAAAGAGGGGTACTGGGAAAAGGGGAGGTCCCACTTCCCCCTCAACCTCTTCCTTCCCCCTCCTTCCCACCTCCATCCCCACTCTCTCCCCCCTCAATCCCAACCTCCATCACCACTCAGCCCCTAACTCACCCCTCCCTCCTTCCCTCCATCCGACCCTCCCCCACTCCCTCCCCCCCTCCCTCCACCCTTCCACCCCTCTCCCCCTCCTTCCACCCTCCCTCCCCCCCTCCCGGTTACAATGGAAACCCTACGGGGACGGGCCCAACGGGGAAAGAGGGGTACTGGGAAAAGGGGAGTTTCCCTCCCTCCCCTCCTCCCTCCCCTCCCCCCTACCCCTCTTCCCCCCTCCCCCTCCCCTCCCCACCTCCCTCCCCCTCCCCTCCTCCCTCCACACCTCCCTCCACACCTCCCTCCTCCCTCCCTCCCCCCCTCCCGGTTACAATGGAAACCCTACGAGGACGGGCCCAACGGGGAAAGAGGAGTACTGGGAAAAGGGGAGGTCCCCCTCCCTCCCCCCTTCCCCCTCCCCTCCCCCATCCCCTCTCCCTCCCCCTCCCTCCCCCTCCCCCCTACCCCCCTCCCTCCCCTTCCCCCCTCCCTCCACACCTCTCTCCTCCCTCCCTCCCCTTCCCTCCCTCCCATCCTCCCAATGCTTGTTTGAGATGGGTGCTACATTGTTTCGAAAAGCACCACTAACAGATCGCAGTGAGAAGCACTATGTGACCGTGAATGTTTCAAAACAAGCACTTAAAAAGCACTTATCTTTTTTTAAAGTATTTTTTTTTATTGCAAGTCACTTAACATACACAGATCAGCATTGGGCCCCTATGCTCGTGGGCCACCGGGGCAAGTGTTTCGAAAAAAGCACTGAGAGTGTGTCTGGGGGAGAGAGAGAATGGGGGGGGGGGGTCTGAGAATGGGGACTGGGGAGGGGGACAACAGGGGTCATTGCGGAGGGGGCTTGGTGGTGGGGGAAAGAGGGGTACTGGGAAAAGGGGAGGTCCCACTTCCCCCCTCAACCCCTTCCTCCCCCCTCCTTCCCACCTCCATCCCCACTCCCTCCCCCCTCCCTCCCCCCTCAATCCCAACCTCCTTCACCACTCAGCCCCTAACTCCCCCCCTCCCACCTTCCCTCCATCCCACCCTCCCCCACTCCCTCCCCCTCCCTCCACCATTCCATCCCTCTCCCCCTCCCCCCTCCTTCCACCCTCCCTCCCCTCCTCCCGGTTACAATGGAAACCCTACGAGGACGGGCCCAATGGGGAAAGAGGGGTACTGGGAAAATGGGAGGTTCCCCTCCCTCCCCCCTCACTCCCCCCTCCCTCCCTTCTCCCTCCCCCCCTCCCTCCCCCTCCCCTTCCCCCCTCCCTCCCCTTCCCCCCTCCCCCCTCCCTCCCCCTCCCCCCTACCCCCTTCCCTCCCCTCTCCCTCCCCCCCTTCCCCCCCTTCCCCCCTCCCCTCCCCCCTCCCTCCCCCTCCCCTCCCCCCTCCACACCTCCCTACTCCCTCCCTCGAAAAGCAACTGACAGAAGCACTAAGTAGCCGCGAATGTTTCAAAACTAGCACTTAACCGCGAATGTTTTTTAAAAAAGCACTTAACCGCGAATGTTTCAAAACAAGCAATTAAAAAGCACTTTTTTTTTTAAAGTATTTTTTTTTATTCCAAGAGATGGGGGGGGTCTGAGAATGGGGACTGGGGAGGGGGACAACAGGGGTCGTTGCGGTGGGGGCTTGGTGGTGGGAGAAAGAGGGGTACTGGGAAAAGGGGAGGTCCCACTTCCCCCTCAACCTCTTCCTTCCCCCTCCTTCCCACCTCCATCCCCACTCTCTCCCCCCTCAATCCCAACCTCCATCACCACTCAGCCCCTAACTCACCCCTCCCTCCTTCCCTCCATCCGACCCTCCCCCACTCCCTCCCCCCCTCCCTCCACCCTTCCACCCCTCTCCCCCTCCTTCCACCCTCCCTCCCCCCCTCCCGGTTACAATGGAAACCCTACGGGGACGGGCCCAACGGGGAAAGAGGGGTACTGGGAAAAGGGGAGTTTCCCTCCCTCCCCTCCTCCCTCCCCTCCCCCCTACCCCTCTTCCCCCCTCCCCCTCCCCTCCCCACCTCCCTCCCCCTCCCCTCCTCCCTCCACACCTCCCTCCACACCTCCCTCCTCCCTCCCTCCCCCCCTCCCGGTTACAATGGAAACCCTACGAGGACGGGCCCAACGGGGAAAGAGGAGTACTGGGAAAAGGGGAGGTCCCCCTCCCTCCCCCCTTCCCCCTCCCCTCCCCCATCCCCTCTCCCTCCCCCTCCCTCCCCCTCCCCCCTACCCCCCTCCCTCCCCTTCCCCCCTCCCTCCACACCTCTCTCCTCCCTCCCTCCCCTTCCCTCCCTCCCATCCTCCCAATGCTTGTTTGAGATGGGTGCTACATTGTTTCGAAAAGCACCACTAACAGATCGCAGTGAGAAGCACTATGTGACCGTGAATGTTTCAAAACAAGCACTTAAAAAGCACTTATCTTTTTTTAAAGTATTTTTTTTTATTGCAAGTCACTTAACATACACAGATCAGCATTGGGCCCCTATGCTCGTGGGCCACCGGGGCAAGTGTTTCGAAAAAAGCACTGAGAGTGTGTCTGGGGGAGAGAGAGAATGGGGGGGGGGGGTCTGAGAATGGGGACTGGGGAGGGGGACAACAGGGGTCATTGCGGAGGGGGCTTGGTGGTGGGGGAAAGAGGGGTACTGGGAAAAGGGGAGGTCCCACTTCCCCCCTCAACCCCTTCCTCCCCCCTCCTTCCCACCTCCATCCCCACTCCCTCCCCCCTCCCTCCCCCCTCAATCCCAACCTCCTTCACCACTCAGCCCCTAACTCCCCCCCTCCCACCTTCCCTCCATCCCACCCTCCCCCACTCCCTCCCCCTCCCTCCACCATTCCATCCCTCTCCCCCTCCCCCCTCCTTCCACCCTCCCTCCCCTCCTCCCGGTTACAATGGAAACCCTACGAGGACGGGCCCAATGGGGAAAGAGGGGTACTGGGAAAATGGGAGGTTCCCCTCCCTCCCCCCTCACTCCCCCCTCCCTCCCTTCTCCCTCCCCCCCTCCCTCCCCCTCCCCTTCCCCCCTCCCTCCCCTTCCCCCCTCCCCCCTCCCTCCCCCTCCCCCCTACCCCCTTCCCTCCCCTCTCCCTCCCCCCCTTCCCCCCCTTCCCCCCTCCCCTCCCCCCTCCCTCCCCCTCCCCTCCCCCCTCCACACCTCCCTACTCCCTCCCTCGAAAAGCAACTGACAGAAGCACTAAGTAGCCGCGAATGTTTCAAAACTAGCACTTAACCGCGAATGTTTTTTAAAAAAGCACTTAACCGCGAATGTTTCAAAACAAGCAATTAAAAAGCACTTTTTTTTTTAAAGTATTTTTTTTTATTCCAAGAGATGGGGGGGGTCTGAGAATGGGGACTGGGGAGGGGGACAACAGGGGTCGTTGCGGTGGGGGCTTGGTGGCGGGAGAAAGAGGGGTACTGGGAAAAGGGGAGGTCCCACTTCCCCCTCAACCTCTTCCTTCCCCCTCCTTCCCACCTCCATCCCCACTCTCTCCCCCCTCAATCCCAACCTCCATCACCACTCAGCCCCTAACTCACCCCTCCCTCCTTCCCTCCATCCGACCCTCCCCCACTCCCTCCCCCCCTCCCTCCACCCTTCCACCCCTCTCCCCCTCCTTCCACCCTCCCTCCCCCCCTCCCGGTTACAATGGAAACCCTACGGGGACGGGCCCAACGGGGAAAGAGGGGTACTGGGAAAAGGGGAGTTCCCCTCCCTCCCCTCCTCCCTCCCCTCCCCCCTACCCCTCTTCCCCCCTCCCCCTCCCCTCCCCACCTCCCTCCCCCTCCCCTCCTCCCTCCACACCTCCCTCCACACCTCCCTCCTCCCTCCCTCCCCCCCTCCCGGTTACAATGGAAACCCTACGAGGACGGGCCCAACGGGGAAAGAGGAGTACTGGGAAAAGGGGAGGTCCCCCTCCCTCCCCCCTTCCCCCTCCCCTCCCCCATCCCCTCTCCCTCCCCCTCCCTGCCCCTCCCCCCTACCCCCCTCCCTCCCCTCCCCCCTCCCTCCCCTCCCCTCCTCCCTCCACACCTCCCTCCTCCCTCCCTCCCCCTTCCCGCCCTCCCCTCCTCCCGGTTACAATGGAAACCCTACGAGGACGGGCCCAACGGGGAAAGAAGGGTACTGGGAAAAGGGGAGGTCCCCCTCCCTCTCCCCTACCCACCTCCCTCCCCTCTCCCTCCCCCCCTTCCCTCCTCCCTTCCCCCCTCCCCTCCCCCCTCCCATCCCCCCCTCTCCCCCCTCCCTCCCCCCCTACCCCCCTCCCTCCCCTCTCCCTCCCCCCCTCCCCTCCCCCCTCCCTCCCCTCCTCCCTCCCCCTTCCCTCCCCCAACCCTCCCCCTTTCCTCCCCTCCCGGTTACAATGGAAACCCTACGAGGACGGGCCCAACGGGCCCACTCGGTCTAGTATACTACTAAAACTCTGCGGTCCAACATTCCGTATGTATGGATGTATATGTGTATGTACGCAAAGATTCCGAAGAGTTTCTGTCCATAACTTACAAACCCTACTCCTCCCTGACGGTACACCAAAGCGCTACGATTTTTGTACCGCCATATTCACCATTAACATGGGCAACTATTGTAAGTACTTTCGTTCAAATTGAAGCTACCTTTTTAAAGCTAGAGAGATATTAAAGTTTAATTTTCATTTCTAACCCTTTTCTTGAAGGGGCTTCAGCGCGTGATGTCACAATGGCACCCGTGCACCAATGAGAGATCAGCTCGGTTTTAAATTTACATCTTCAGCTTGTGACGTCACAATGCTTGTGTGAGATTGTTGCAACATTGTTGCGAAAGGCAACTGCCAGTTTTTTAAAGTTGTGCAAGTCACTTAACATACACAGATCAGCATGGGGCCCCTATTCCCTCCCTCCCCCCCTTCCCCCCTCAACCCCTTCCTCCCCACTCCTTCCCACCTCCATCCCCACTCCCTCCCCCCCTCCTCCCCAACTCCCTCCCCACCTCCCTCACCCCTCCTCCCCTAACTCCCCCCCCTCCCTCCTTCCCTCCATCCCTCCCCCCCTCCCTCCACCCTTCCATCCCTCTCCCCCTCCCCCCTCCTTCCACCCTCCCTCCCCCCTTCTGGTTACAAAGGAAACCCTACGGGGACGGGCCCAACGGGGAAAGAGGGGTACTGGGAAAAGGGGAGGTCCCCCTCCCTCCCCTCCCCTCCCCCTCCCGCTCCCCCCTAACCCTCTCCCTCCCCCTTCCCCCCTCCCCTCCTCCCTCCACACCTCCCTCCTCCCTCCCTCCCCTCCTCCCGGTTACAATGGAAACCCTACGAGGACGGGCCCAACGGGGAAAGAGGGGTACTGGGAAAAGGGGAGGTCCCCCTCCCTCCCCCTTACACGCTCCCTCCCTCCCCCTCCCCCTCTCCCTCCCCCCTCCCCTCCCCCCTCCCTCCCCCTCCCCTCCTCCCTCCACACCTCCCTCCTCCCTCCCCCCTACCCCCCTCCCTCCCCTCTCCCTCCTCCCCTTCCCCCTCCCTCCCCCTCCCCTCCTCCCTCCCCCTCCCCTCCTCCCTCCACACCTCCCTCCTCCCTCCCTCCCCCTTCCCTACCTCCCCTCCTCCCGGTTACAATGGAAACCCTACGACGACGGGCCCAACGGGGAAAGAGGGGTACTGGGAAAACGGGTGGTCCCCCTCCCTCCCCCCTTCCCCCCTCCCTACCCCCTCCCTCCCCTCTCCCTCCCCCTTGCCCCTTCCCCCCTCCCCCTCCCCTCCCCCCTCCACACCTCCCTCCTCCCTTCCCTTCCCCCCCACTCCCCTCCCGGTTACAATGGAAACCTTACGAGGACGGGCACAACGGGGAAAGAGGGGTACTGGGAAAAGGGGAGGTCCCCCTCCCTCCCCCTTCCACCCTCACCCCTTCCCCCCACCCCTCCCCCTCTCCCTCCCCCCTCCCTCCACCTCCCCCCCTTCCCCCCTCCCCCTCCCTCCCCCTCCCCTCCTCCCTCCACACCTCCCTCTTCCCTCCCTCCCCCCTCCCTCCCTGCCTCACGGTTACAATGGAAACCCTACGAGGACGGGCCCAACGGGGAAAGGGGTGTGCTGGGGAAAGGGGGGGGGAGAGTAAGAGTGTATCTGGGGGAGAGAGAATGGGGGGGTCTGAGAATGGGGACTGGGGAGGGGGACAACAGGGGGCTTGGTGGTTTGGGAAAGAAGAGTACTGGGAAAAGGGGAGGTACCCCTCCCTCCCCACTCTCCTCCCTCCCTCATCCCTCCCTCCCTCCCGTCCCAGCAGCGCTGACCGCCGGGAGGTGTAGTCGCCGTCGCCTCTCCCGCTGTTTGATTTCATTTATAACAAAGACATTTATTTAAAATGAGGAATGTGATTTTCATTAAGTTTGATTTTATTTATTTTAAAAAAGCTGATGCTCTATAGATAAGTTTATTTCCTTTTCAACAAAGAACGCTGTTTATTTTAAAGTAAAATAGACCCTCCCCCCACCCCCCTCCCTCCCCTCTCCCTCCCCATCCCCCTCCCCTCCTTCCCCCTCCCCTCCCCCCTCCACTCCCCCCTCCCCTCCCCCCCTCCCTCCCACTTCCCTCCCTCCCATCCTCCCGGTTACAATGGAAACCCTACGAGGACGGGCCCAACGGGCCCACTCGGTCTAGTCTATATACTACTAAAACTCTGCGGTCCAACATTCCGTATGTATATGTGTATGTACGCAAAGATTCCGAAGAGTTTCTGTCCATAACTTACAAACCCTACTCCTCCCTGATGGTACACCAAAGCGCTACGATTTTTGTACCGCCATATTCACCATTAACATGGGCAACTATTGTAAGTACTTTCGTTCAAATTGAAGCTGCCTTTTTAAAGCTAGAGAGATATTAAAGTTTAATTTTCATTTCTAACCCTTTTCTTGAAGGGGCTTCAGCGCGTGATGTCACAATGGCACCCGTGCACCAATGAGAGATCAGCTCGGTTTTAAATTTACATCTTCAGCTTGTGACGTCACAATGCTTGTGTGAGATTGTTGCAACATTGTTGCGAAAGGCAACTGCCAGTTTTTTAAAGTTGTGCAAGTCACTTAACATAAACAGATCAGCATGGGGCCCCTATTCCCTCCCTCCCCCCCCTTCCCCCCTCAACCCCTTCCTCCCCACTCCTTCCCACCTCCATCCCCACTCCCTCCCCCCCTCCTCCCCAACTCCCTCCCCACCTCCCTCACCCCTCCTCCCCTAACTCCCCCCCCTCCCTCCTTCCCTCCATCCCTCCCCCCCTCCCTCCACCCTTCCATCCCTCTCCCCCTCCCCCCTCCTTCCACCCTCCCTCCCCCCTTCTGGTTACAAAGGAAACCCTACGGGGACGGGCCCAACGGGGAAAGAGGGGTACTGGGAAAAGGGGAGGTCCCCCTCCCTCCCCTCCCCTCCCCCTCCCCCCTAACCCTCTCCCTCCCCCTTCCCCCTCCCCTCCTCCCTCCACACCTCCCTCCTCCCTCCCTCCCCTCCTCCCGGTTACAATGGAAACCCTACGAGGACGGGCCCAACGGGGAAAGAGGGGTACTGGGAAAAGGGGAGGTCCCCCTCCCTCCCCCCTTCCCCCATCCCATCCCCCTCCCTCTCCTCTCCCTCCCCCTTCCCCCCGTTCCCCCCTCCCCTTCCCCCATCCCTCCACACCTCTCTCCTCCCTCCCTCCCCTTCCCTCCCTCCCATCCTCCCAATGCTTGTTTGAGATGGGTGCTACATTGTTTCGAAAAGCACCACTAACAGATCGCAGTGAGAAGCACTATGTGACCGCGAATGTTTCAAAACAAGCACTTAAAAAGCACTTATCTTTTTTTAAAGTATTTTTTTTAATTGCAAGTCACTTAACATACACAGATCAGCATTGGGCCCCTATGCTCGTGGGCCACCGGGGCAAGTGTTTCCCGGTTACAATGGAAACCCTACGGGGACGGGCCCAACGGGGAAAGAGGGGTACTGGGAAAAGGGGAGATCCCCCTCCCTCCCCTCCCCCCTACTCCCTCCCCCCTTCCCCCCTCCCCTTCCCCCCTCCCCTCCCCCCTCCCTCCCCCTCCCCTCCTCCCTCCACACCTCCCTCCCTCCCCCCTCCCGGTTACAATGGAAACCCTATGAGGACGGGCCCAACGGGGAAAGAGGGGTACTGGGAAAAGGGGAGGTCCCCCTTCCCCCCTCAACCCCTTCATCCCCCCTCCTTCCCACCTCCATCCCCACTCCCTCCCCCCCTCCTCCCCCTCCCTCCCCAACTCCCTCCCCCCTCCCCCCTAACTCCCCCCTCCCTCCTTCCCTCCCTCCCCAATCCCTCCCCCCCTCCCT
Source organism: Rhinoraja longicauda (assembly GCF_053455715.1). NCBI lineage: Eukaryota > Metazoa > Chordata > Chondrichthyes > Rajiformes > Arhynchobatidae > Rhinoraja > Rhinoraja longicauda. The sequence continues at coordinate 886 of NW_027602790.1, read as the reverse complement.
CCACCCTTCCATCCCTCTCCCCCCTCCTTCCACCCTCCCTCCCCCCCTCCCGGTTACAATTGAAACCCTACGAGGACCGGCCCAACGGGGAAAGAGGAGTACTGGGAAAAGGGGAGGTCCCCCTCCCTCCCCCCTTCCCCTCCCCCCTACCCCCCTCCCTCCCCTCCCCCCTCCCTCCCCTCCCCTCCTCCCTCCACACCTCCCTCCTCCCTCCCTCCCCCTTCCCGCCCTCCCCTCCTCCCGGTTACAATGGAAACCCTACGAGGACGGGCCCAACGGGGAAAGAGGGGTACTGGGAAAAGGGGAGGTCCCCCTCCCTCCCCCCTACCCACCTCCCTCCCCTCTCCCTCCCCCCTTTCCCTCCTCCCTTCCCCCCTCCCCTCCCCCTCCCATCCCCCCCTCTCCCCCTCCCTCCCCCCTACCCCCTCCCTCCCCTCTCCCTCCCCCCTCCCCTCCCCCCCTCCCCTCCCCTCCTCCCTCCCCCTTCCCTCCCCCAACCCTCCCCCTTTCCTCCCCTCCCGGTTACAATGGAAACCCTACGAGGACGGGCCCAACGGGCCCACTCGGTCTAGTATACTACTAAAACTCTGCGGTCCAACATTCCGTATGTATGTGTGTATGTGTGTATATACGGAAGATTCCGAAGAATTTCTGTCCATAACTTACAAACCCTGCTCCTCCCAGACGGCACACCAAAGCGCTACGATTTTTGTACCGCCATATTCACCATTAACATGGGCAACTATTGTAAGTACTTTCGTTCAAATTGAAGCTACCTTTTTAAAGCTAGAGAGATATTAAAGTTTAAATTTTCATTTCTAACACTTTTCTTGAAGGGGCCAAACCCTACTCCTCCCAGACGCTACACCAAAGCGCTACGATTTTT
>NW_027602789.1:0-27859 GCF_053455715.1 Rhinoraja longicauda | reverse complement strand
GACACTGCGTGGGTTGTGGGGGGAAGGCAGGAGAATGGGGTTAGGAGGGAGAGATAGATTGGCCACGGCTCAATGGCAGACTCGACTTAGAGAGTCGTAGAGTGATACAGCGTGGAATCAGGCCCTTCGGCCCAACTTGCTCACACCGGCCAACATGACCCAGCTACACTAGTCCCAACTGCCTGCACTTGGTCCACATCCCTCCAAACCTGTCCTATCCATGTACCTGTCCAACTGTTTTTTAAACTTTGGGATAGTCCCAGCCTCAACTACCTCCTCTGGCAGCTCTTCCATACACCCACCACCCTTTGTGTGAAAACGTTACCCCTCAGATTCCTATTAAATCTATTCCCCTTCAACTTAAACTTATGTCCTCTGGTCCTCGATTCCCCTACTCTGGGCAAGAGACTCTGTGCATCTACCCGATCTATTCCTCTCATGATTTTACACACCTCTATAAGGTCACCCCTCATCCTCCTGTGCTCCAAGGAATAGAGTCCCAGCCTGCTCAACCTCTCCCTGTAGCTCACACCCTCTAGTCCTGGCAACATCCTCGTAAATCTTCTCTGTACCCTTTCCAGCTTGATATCTTTTCTATAACATTATGCCCAGAACTGAACACAATGTGGCCTCACCAACATCTTATACAACTACAACATACCCTCTCAATTTCTATACTCAATACTCTGACTGATGAAGGTCAATGTGCCAAAAGCCTTTTTGAACACCTTATCTACCTGCGACTCCACCTTCAAGGAACCATGCACCTGCACTCCTAGATCCCTCTGCTCTACAACTCTCCCCGGAGCCCTGCCTTTTCACTGTGTGGATCCTGTCCATGTTAGACTTCCCAAAATGCACCACCTCACATTCCCCTGTGAAATGGTCTTGATGGGCTGAATGGCCTAATTCTGCTCCTATCAGTCATGACGTTTTGAAGCGTACACGTCTTTTCCAGAACCTATCACCATCCTCCTCTCCTGCTCTGCATCTTGTCTCACAGGTCAAAGAATGGGGTCGACCTGACCCGCGACGATGCCATGCGGTTTCGTATCAAGAAGGATGGGAAGAAGCATTTCCTCATCATCAACGAGGCCACCAAAGAGGATGGGGGCCGCTACAAGATCAAGACCAATGGCGGGGAATCGGAGGCCGACCTGATTGTGGAAGGTACGGGGAGGTTGGAGGAGATGGCCGAGGGTGGGGAGCCCAGCGTACTCCGCCCCACCCCCCTCCCACAGGGGGGCTCCTTCATCCAATGTTCAAGGGCAGCACGGTGGCGCGGCGGTAGAGTTGCTGCCTCACTGCGCCAGAGACCCGGGTTTCAGACCGACTATGGTTCTGAAACCTAGAAATAGTTTCTAGACAAGATTCTGGAGGTGCCGTCTGTACGGAGTTTGTACGTTCTCCCCGTGACCTGCGTGGGTTTTCTCCGGGTGCTCCGGTTTCCTCCCACACTCCAAAGAGGTGCAGGTTTGTAGCTAAATTGGTTTGGTAAAATTATAAATTGTCCCTCGTGAGTGTCGGATTCAACTAGTGTACGGGATCGCTGGTTAGAAACATAGAAACATAGAAAATAGGTGCAGGAGTAGGCCATTCGGCCCTTCGAGCCTGCACTACCATTCAATATGATCATGGCTGATCATCCAACTCAGTATCCCGTACCTGCCTTCTCGCGGACCCGGTGAACCGATGGGCCTGTTTCCGCGCTGGATCTCTGAACTAAGACACGGTGTCGCCCGCAATGTAAACAGTGGATTCAGGCAGTGGGTATCTTTCCTGTGTTCTAGACAAGATTCTGGAGGTGTTGCAGAGTTTTGCTGACCTCACACTGAAGGCCCAGGAACAAGCGACGTTTAAGTGCGAGGTTTCTGATGAGAAGGTCACGGGCAGGTGGCTGAAGAACGGAGTGGAGGTGATCGCCAACAAACGCATCCACATCACGCACAAGGGCAGGTGAGCTCAGACTCCATCAAATGGTGAATGGCCTGGATAGAGTGGATGTGGAGAGGATGTTTCTACTGGTGGGAGAGTCTAGGACCAGAGGGCACAGCCTCAGAATTAAAGGACGTTGCTTTTGGAAGGAGATGGAGTCTTAGAGTGATATACAGTGTGGAAACAGGTTCATTCACAAAATGCTGGAGTAACTCAGCAGGTCAGGCAGCATCTGGGGAGAGAAGAAATGGGTGACGTTTCGGGTCGAGGCCCTTCTTCAGGAAACAGGTTCTACAGCTCAACTTGCCCACACCGGCCAACATGTCCCATCTACACTAGTCCCACCTGCCCACGTTTGGTCCACATCCCTCCAAACTTGTCCTATCCATGTACCTGTCTGTTTCTTAAACGTTGGGATGGTCCCAGCCTCAACTACCTCCTCTGGCAGCTCGTTCCATACACCCACCACCCACTGTGTGAGGTGGAATTTCTTCAGTCAGAGGGCGGTGAATCTGTGGAATTCTTTGCCGCAGTAGGCAGTGGAGGCCAAGTCAGTGGATATTTTTAAGGCATGGATAGATTCTTGATTAATACGGGTGTCAGGGCTTATGGGGAGAAGGCAGGAGAATGGGGTTGAGATGGATGGGGTCAACCTTGATTGAATGGCAGAGTCGACTTGATGGTCCGAACGGCCTACTTTTTGCTCCTAGGACTTATTGAAGTCCAAAGAGCCAGGTAGCCTTGACGATCAGGACTAGACCAGTAGATGTTGGAGTAACTCCCGTTGGGCGGCACGGTAGCGCAGCGGTAGAGTTGCTGCTTTACAGCGAATGCAGCGCCGGAGACTCAGGTTCGATCCTGACTACGGGTGCTGCACTGTAAGGAGTTTGTACGTTCTCCCCGTGACCTGCGTGGGTTTTCTCCGAGATCTTCGGTTTCCTCCCACACTCCAAAGACGTACAGGTATGTAGGTTAATTGGCTGGGTAAATGTAAAAATTGTCCCTAGTGGGTGTAGGATAGTGTTAATGTGCGGGGACTTGGAGGGCCGAAAAGGCCTGTTTCCGGCTGTATATATATGATATGATATGATATGTTGTGGGAGTATTGATGACCGTGTGTGGTTACCTCTTCACCAACGTGAGTTCAGGGACAATTTTTTTCCCTCCTGTAATCTCTCTCTCTCGCATTTCTGCTGTCCCCAGGTTTCATAAACTGGTCATCGACAACATCACTCCAGAAGATGAGGCTGACTACACCTTCATCCCAAATGGCTATGCCCTCTCCATATCAGCCAAGCTCAACTTCTTGGGTATGGATCACTTCAACGATTCCCCCTCTCCTCATTAACTCATTAACTCATGGGAGTGCAGTTGGGTCCACGATGAAACATAGAAAATAGGTGCAGGAGTAGGCCATTCGGCCCTTTGAGCCTGTACGCACCGCCATTCAATATGATCATGGCTGATCATCCAACTCAGTATCCCGTACCTGCCTTCTCTCCATACCCCCTGATCCCTTTAGCCACAAGGGCCACATCTAACTCCCTCTTAAATATAGCCATTGAACTGGCCTCAACTACCTTCTGTGGCAGAGAATTCCACAGATTCACCACTCTCTGTGCGAAACAAAAATTTCTCATCTCGGTCCTAAAAGACTTCCCCCTTATCCTTAAGCTGTGACCCCTTGTTCTGGACTTCCCCAACATCGGGAACAATCTTCCTGCATCTAGCCTGTCCAACCCCTTAAGAATTTTGTAAGTTTCTATAAGATCCCCCCTCAATCTTCTAAATTCCGAAAGGAGATGAGGAGGAATTTCTTTAGCCAGAGGGTGGTGAATCTGTGGTATTCTTTGCCACAGAAGGCTGTGGAGGCCAAGTCGGTGGATATTTTCAAGGCAGAGATTGATAGTTTCTTGATCAGTACGGGTGTTAGGGGTTATGGGGAGTAAGGCAGGAGAATGGAGTTGAGAGGGAGAGATAGATCAGCCATGATTGAATGGCAGAGTAGACTTGATGGGTCGAATGGCCTAATTCTGCTCCTCTCACTTACGAAAATCAAATAATGACGTTTAACTTTTCAGAGGTATTGGTGCACTGTACTGCAATATACCTCGACAGAAAAAGCAGGTGGACTGTAATGTGGCGTGTAACGGGTTGTAATTGAGGGTATGCAGATCACACTGAACTGCAACTAGGTATTGAATTGAATAGAATTGAATAAATTTTATTAGCCAAGTATGTACACATATAAGGAATTTGCCTTGGTGCTTTGCTCGCAAGTAACAATGTGACATACAGTAAACAATTAAGAATAAACCATAATAAATTAAAAAACACATGTGAAGAATGAAATAAAATACCAGAGCACAAGGAGGCTACAGACGTTTGGTTGTAGGATTTACAAGATTGTTATTGGGTACAAGCAGGATGTGCTGTAATTAGGTTGATGTGGAGTGTTGAAGGTAATTTGACTGTAATTTGAAGGTATTTTGTCATTGTAATTTGAAGGTTTTTATTCACAAAATGCTGGAGTAACTCAGCAGGTCAGGCAGCATCTCGGGAGAGAAGGAATGGGTGACGTTTCGGGTCGAGACCCTGGTCACCCATTCCTTCTCTCCTGAGATGCTGCCTGACCTGCTGAGTTACTCCAGCATGTTGTGAATAAATACCTTCGATTTGTACCAGCATCTGCAGTTATTTTCTTATACACTATAATTTGATGTTTGCAGAATACAGAGAGCTGGAATAAGTGAAAAAGAGGACTGTAATGAGATGGATGATCCTGACCTGATAGATATTTATTAAATTGTTTGAGGTCTAGAGAGGGTCAACAGTCAGAACCTTTTTCCCCAGAGTGGAAATGTCAAAGACTAGAGGGCACGGGGTTTAGCTGAGAGGGGCAATGGTTGAAGGAGGTGAGTTTTTTACACAGAGGGTGGTGGGTGCCTGGAATGTACTGCTATGGCTGGTGGTAGAGGCAGATACAACAGTCGGCTTAAGAGGCTTTTAGTAGAGTCATGAACATGTAGGAAATTGAAGGATATGGATCATGTGCAGAGTGGATTAGTTTAACTGAGGAGGAATTTATTTAGTCCGAGTGGGTGGTGAATCTGTGGAATTTCAACTCCCTCCCTGTTGTGGAGGCCAAGTCAGTGGATTTTTTTAAGGCAGAGATAGATAGATTCTCGATTAGTACGGGTGTCAGGGGTTATGGGGAGAAGGCAGGAGAATGGGGTTAGGAGGGAGAGATAGATCAGCCATGATTGAACATTAGAGAAGACTTAATGGGCCGAATGGCCTAATCCTGTTCCTATCACATGAACATGAACTGGGCACCATGTTCAGCAGTAGGTTTGAAACATTGTCCCACAGCAAGCCCAAGCTGTGGAATCATGTAGTAATGATAACTTGAGAATGGTGGATGTTTTCTGGGAGTGAGACAGGGGGCTGGGGCAAGTGGATGGAGTCAAGCCCAGATCATCCACAATCTGCAGAACAAGGGGCCACAGTTTAAGAATAAGGGGTAGGCCATTTAGAACGGCCATTTAGAACGGAGATGAGGAAGAACTTTTTCAGTCAGAGAGTGGTGAAGGTGTGGAATTCTCTGCCTCAGAAGGCAGTGGAGGCCAGTTCGTTGGATGCTTTCAAGAGAGAGCTGGATAGAGCTCTTAAGGATAGCGGAGTGAGGGGGTATGGGGAGAAGGCAGGAACGGGGTACTGATTGAGAGTGATCAGCCATGATCGCATTGAATGGCGGTGCTGGCTCGAAGGGCTGAATGGCCTACTCCTGCACCTATTGTCTATTGTCTATTGTCTATCTCATCCAGTGATAGAACAGGCTTAGAGGGGTGAGTGGCCTCATCCCATACTGTTCCTCATAATAAAACTTAATGCTTCCATTTTCTGACCATTTTATTTTTTCTCTTTTTCTTCCAGAGATTAAAATTGACTATGTTCCTCGACAAGGTACGATTTGAATATTGGTGTTAAGTCTTGTGTTGAAATCCTTTCTTTTAAATGTTGTGTTTGCATTTTTTTTTGACATGGGTGCAATGTTTTGTACCTGGTTCCAAGTGTCAGTCACTTACATGCGACGCGGTGGCGCAGCGGGTCGAGCTGCTGCCTCACAGCGCCAGAGACCCGGGTTCAATCCTGACTATGGGCGCTGTCTGAACGGAGTCTGTAGGTTCCCCCCGGGACCACGTGGGTCTTCTCCGGGTGCTCCTGTTTCCTCCCACACTCCAAAGACGTGCGGGTTTATGGGGTAATTGGCTTCATTTAAAAAAAATTGAAAATTGGCCCTAGTGCGTTGGATAGTGTTAGAGCATAGCGATCGCTGGACGGCACGGACTCGGTGGGCCGAAGGACCTGTTTCTGTGCTGTATCTCTAAACTAAACTCCACCTCTCAACCTCTCCTATCTCCACCTCTCCCATTCCCTTTCTCTCCACCTCTCCCCATCATCTCTCAACCTCCCCCTCTCCCCCCTCTCTCTCTCGTTCCCACCCAAGCTTTTTTTGTTTTTCATTTTCACTTTACGTTTTTATTTCTCCCATGAGGTGGTCACGTTATTTCCCTTTTCACTTTCATTCTCTCGTTCCCCCTTTCTTGCACACCTTGCCTCCCCCACCTGCTTCGTGCGACTACCTTTCCCACAGGCCCTTCAGCCCATCGTGTCCGTGCAATACGTCAAGTGCCCACCCACACTGACCCTATTCTATTCTCCCACTCTGTGTAATCGTTGTGTCCTCCTCTACGATGGCGCTCCGGTCTTGCTCTCTCAATTTCTATGCTTCAAAACCTGTTTTCCGTCCGACACAGAACCTCCTAAGATCCACCTTGACTGCACGGGTACTGTGGTCTCCCAGAACACCATTGTTGTGGTTGCCGGCAACAAGTTGCGTTTGGATGTGGACATCAGTGGTGAACCCCCTCCAGTCGTTACCTGGTTCAAGTCTGACCAGGTGAGCACTCCTAGCTAGGGTCGCCAACCATCCCGTGTTAGCCGGGACATCCCGTAGTTTGGGCGAAATTAGTTTGTCCCGTACGGGACCGCCCCTTGTTCCCATATTAGTTGCCAACTTCCTCGCTCTTGGTGAGAGGAATTGGTGGAGCGGGAGCACGTGGCCGCTGGCTGGGTGAGGTCACGTGGGGCGCGGGGCAGTGACGTCACCTTGTCCCGTATTTGGGAGTGAATGAGGAAGTTGGCAACCCTGCTCCTAGCTCCCCCCCCCCCCCCCCCCTCCCCTCCTCTTAGCTTTTCTCGTGCCAATTGAGGGCTTTGTTTGATGTTTAAACAATTTGTACAAAGGACGGGGTGGGCACTGTGGAGTCTTTATTTTCACACAAAACGAGAATAGCCTTTTGCAAATAGTTTCCGTTGGTGCCTTCTGAAGTGGATGCGCTAAGGTACGGTGGCGCAGCGGGTAGAGCTGCTGCCTCGCAGCGCCAGAGACCCGGGTTCGATCCCGACTACGGGTGCTGTCTGTACGGAGTTTGTACGTTCTCCCCGTGACCTGCGTGGGTTTTCTCCGGGTGCTCCGGTTTCCTCCCCCACTCCAAAGACGTGCAGGTCTGTAGGTTAATTGGCGTCGTTGGAATTGTAAATTGTCCCGCGCGGGTGCGTAGGATAGTGCCGGTGTACGGGGCGGATGGTGGGGATGTATGATAGATGCCGCCTTCTGGAGGCAGCGCCTGGTGGAGGTGTTTTCGATGGAGGAGAGGGCTGTGCCCGTGATGACCCGGGCTGAGTCCAACACTCTCTGCTGCCTCTCGCGTTCCAAGAATTGCCGTACCAGACCGTGACACAATACTGCACAAACAATGAGGTGAACGATGAAAGAACAAGGAACAGTAGATGCTAGTTTACAAAAAAAGACTCAAAGTGCTGGAGTAACTCAGCTGGTCAAGCAGCATTTCCGGAGAACATGGATAGGTGACGTTTCACAGAGTGCTGGAGTAACTCAGCGGGTCAGGCAGCATCTGTGGAGAACATGGATAGGTGACGTTTCACAGAGTGCTGGAGTAACTCAGCGGGTCAGGCAGCATCTCGGGGTTAATTCCCGGAATGGCGGGACTGTCGTATGTTGAAAGACTGGAGCGACTAGGCTTGTACACACTGGAATTTAGAAGGATGAGAGGAGATCTTATCAAAACGTATAGGATTATTAAGGGGTTGGACACGTTAGAGGCAGGAAACATGTTCCCAATGTTGGGGGAAGTCCAGAACAAGGGGCCACAGTTTAAGAATAAGGGGTAGGCCATTTAGAACGGAGATGAGGAAAAACCTTTTTCAGTCAGAGAGTTGTGAATCTGTGGAATTCTCTGCCTCAGAAGGCAGTGGAGGCCAATTCTCTAGAATGCATCTAGCTCTGAGAGCTAGATAGAGCTCTTAAGGATAGCGGAGTCAGGGGGTATGGGGAGAAGGCAGGAACGGGGTACTGATTGAGAATGATCAGCCATGAGCACATTGAATGGCGGTGCTGGCTCGAAGGGCCGAATGGCCTCCTCCTGCACCTATTTTCTATTGTCTATTGCATCTGTGGAGAACATGGATAGGTGACGTTTCACAGAGTCCTGGGGTAACTCAGCAGGTCAGGCAGCATCTCTGGAGAACATGGATAGGTGACGTTTCACAGAATGTTGGAGTAACTCAGCGGGTCAGACTGAAGAAGGGTCTCGACCCAAAACGTCACCCATTCCTTCTCTCCAGAGATGCTGCCTGTCCCGTTGAGTTACCCCAGCATTTTTGTGTCTATCTTCGATTTCAACCAGCGTCTGCAGTTGGTCCCTACACTGTGTGACTGTGGTAGTGCGCTGGATGCAGCAACAGGGAAGTCAGGGACCCGACCCCTCGCTCACTCCCCCTGTCCCCTCGTACCCAGGAGTTCAACCAGACAGAGGGCCGCTGCCGCATTGAGACCAGGGAGTTCCACAGCAGCTTCCTACTGGAGGGAGCAATGAGGGAGGACGAAGCCAAGTACAACATCGTGGTGAAGAACCCATCCGGAGAGGACAAGCTCACCATCATGGTCAAAGTTGTCGGTAGGTCTGGAGACGGGAACGGGGTGTTGGGGTACGAAGGTGGGGCGGCCGGAATGGTGGGGGAGGGAACAATGGGAACAAAGGGATGAGTGCACACTGTGGGAACATCATTGGGATGAGTGGGAACAGTGCGATGTTTACACCAGTGGGAGAGTCTCGGACTAGAGGACACAGCCTCAGAATTAAAGGACATTCTTTTAGGAAGGAGATGAAGAGAAATTTCTTTAGTCAGAGGCTGGTGAATCTGTGGAATTCTTTGCCACAGACGGCTGTGGAGGCCAAGTCAGTGGATATTTTTAAGGCAGAGATAGATAGATTCTTGATTAGTGCAGGTGTCAGGGGTTATGGGGAGAAGGCAGGAGAATGGGGTTAGGAGGGAGAAATAGATCAGCCATGATTGAATGGCGGAGTAGACTTGATGGGGCGAATGGCCTAATTCTACTCCTATCCCCATGACCGTATGAATGGGAACAGATGGATCAGAAATATCTGGGAATGGGTGGGAATGGCGGGATGAATGGGAACAGTGGGACGTGTAGATGCTGGATTACACCGAAGATGGACACAAAATGCTGGGACAGGCAGCACCTCTGGTGAAAAGGAATAGGTGCTTTGGGACCTAATCCTTCTTCAGACCACTGTTCTTCGGAACAGTGGGATGAATGGGAAGAGTGGGAAAAATTGGAATAGTGGGATCAATGGGATGAGTGGGTAGAATGGGAATAGTGGGATCAATGGGAAGAATGGGAATAGTGGGATCAATGGGAAGAATGGGAATAGTGGGATCAATGGGATGAGTGGGAAGAACAGGAATAGTGTGATCAATGCGAAGATTCGGAAGAATGGGAATAGTGGGATCAATGGGATGAGTGGGAAGAACGGGAATAGTGGGATCAATGGGATGAGTGGGAAGAATGGGAATAGTGGGATCAATGGGATGAGTGGGAAGAATGGGAATAGTGGGATCAATGGGAAGAATGGCAAGAGCCGACTGACCTACCAGTACTTGTTGCACCCTATTCATGAGTCTGGTACGTGTTGCAGAATTGACGTTGAATTGGGTGTTGGTAGGGCTTTGAGGTCCAGGCTGTTGGCCACCGAAATGCGGGGCCCATCTAAGTTCTGAGATGGTGCAGTTCTGGTACAGTTCTGGTGCGGTTCTGGTGCAGTTCTGGTGCAGTGGGGAGTGAGAAGCCCTGTTCACGGCTCTTTGTGTTGCAGATGTCCCTGATCCTCCTGAGAACGTCAGGATCACCGGCATCGGAGATGACTGGTGCATCGCGGCCTGGGACATCCCCAAGTACGATGGCGGGCAGCCTCTGACAGGTACAGCACACCTGGGACAGGTACAGATGGGTCAGGTATGGTACACCTGGGACAGATACAGGTACAGCACCCCTGGGACAGATACAGCACACCTAGGAAAGGTATGGATCACCTGGAACAGGTACAGTACACCTGTAGCAGGCAAGGCATGCCTGGGACAGGTACAGTACACCTGTGGCAGGTAAGGCACACCTGGGACAGGTACAGTACATCTGTGGCAGGTAAGGCACACCTGGGACAGGTACAGTACACCTGTGGCAGGTAAGGCACACCTGGGACAGGTACAGTACACCTGTGGCAGGTAAGGTATGCCTGGGACAGGTACAGTACATGTGTAGCAGGCAAGGCACGCCTGGGACAGGTACAGTACACCTGTGGCAGGTAATGCACACCCAAAGAAGTGCGTGTTTGAAGTTAGTTGCCCTCTGTAAATTGTCTGTAGTGTGTCGCGAGTAGATGAAAAAGTGGGATAATGGATGTTTAGTTTAGTTTAATTTAGAGATGCAACATGGAAACAGGCCCTTCGGCCCACCGAGTCTATGCCAACCATCGATCACCAGTTCACACTAGTCTGTGTTATCCCACATTGTGCGTGGGGAAATGGATGAGAAAGTAGGAAACCATGGAACTAGTGAGAACAGGTGATCGCTGGTCGGCGCGGACTAAGTGGGCCGAAGGGCCTGATTCCACGCTGTATCTGCAAACGAGTCTAGAGGGAGAGAGCGTCGGGTTTTGTCAAGAGGGGTGTGGCTCATGGAGGGTGGGGGAGAGAACCTGCCACACCTGTGTGGTGCTGCCCGGTCTCACTGGGACATCGCCCCACTCCTCCCACAGGCTATATGCTGGAAAGGAAGAAAAAAACCAGCATCAGATGGATGAAGCTGAACTTCGAGCCCTTGCAGGAGACCAGCTTCACGGCCACGCGGATGATCGAGGGCTGCCAGTACGAGATGCGTGTGTTTGCCATGAACGGTATCGGCCTGAGCCCGCCCAGCATCTCGTCGCGCACCTTCATGCCCATCGGTAAGTGACCGCGCTCCGCGGCGCTGGGCGGCGAGCGGCCATTTTCCCACTGCTCTACGGCCGAGCTTCCCTTCTGGTGGGTTGGGGTCATCCATCGCTGGCGACGCCCCACGCTGCCATACCCACTTCAGAAGGTCCTTGGTTACAGGAGCAGAGTTAGGCCATTCGGCCCATCAAGTCATAAAGAATAGGAGCAGAATTAGGCCATTCAGCCCATCAAGTCTACTCCGCCATTCAATCATGGCTGATCTATCTCACCCTCCTAACCCCATTCTCCTGCCTTCTCCCCATAACCCCTGACACCCATACTGATCAAGAATCTATCTCTACCTTAAAAATATCCACTGACTTGGGCTCCACAACCTCCTGTGGCAAAGAATTCCACAGATTCACCACCCTCTGACTAAAGAAAGTACTCTGCCATTTCTCCCATCTTGCATCACCCCAGTCACCCTGATCCTCTCCCCTCCTCCTCCTCACGCTCCTCCCATCACCGAATCCCTTTTATTCCCCTCTTTCCCCTTCCACCCTCTTGCTTCACATTTCACTCCTCCTCTTCTCTCCTTAACTGACACAGGTTTGTCCCCTTTGCACCTACAGCCTTTGTCACTTACTCCACCCATCTGCACATCACCCGACCTCGCCTGTATCCACCTATCACTCGTGCAGGAAGGAACTGCAGATGCTGCTTTACACTGCAGACTGACACAAAATGCTGGAGCAACTCAGTTGGCCAGGCAGCATCTGTGGAGAAAAGGAGTAGGTGATGTTCCGGGTAGGAAGAAGGGGATTCGACCCAGAACATCACCTGTTCATTTTCTCCGGAGATGCTGGGCTGAGTTACTCCAGCATTTTGTATCCATCTATCAGTTTCCATCTTTAGTCCAAGTCTGAGGAAGGGTTCCGACCCGAAGCGTTGTTCGTCTGCCCCCCTCCACAGATGCTGCCCGACCCGCTGGGTTCCTCCAGCACTTTGCCTTTTGCAGCTGCAGTCTCTCTTGTCTCCCTGACGCTGAGCATTGCTTTCACACCTCCAGGTACCACCAGCGAGCCGACCCACTTGACCGTTGACGACATCACGGACACCACAGTCCTGCTGAAGTGGAGGATGCCGGAGAAGATCGGCCCCGGGGGCCTGGACGGCTACCTGATTGAGTATGCGAAGGAAGGCTGTAAGTACCGCACCGCGAACACCTTTCGTTACCGCAGAGAGGGGCCTAAATCAGGATTTAACTTGCATCTGATTACTCACTCTCTGGTGGGTTTATGCAGCGGGCTGCCAGAGGAGGTAGTTGAGATATAAAAGTATACGGATTCCTAGATTATAGGATATAAATGTTTGATTTGAAACAGTCCTAACCATAAGCATCCTATCTAAGATGCAATGTATATTTTGTTAAATGTTAATTAATTCCAGGCACGTTAATTTATCTTTTAATATAAGAAAATAACTGCAGATGCTGGTACAAATCGATTTATTCACAAAATGCTGGAGTAACTCAGCAGGTCAGGCAGCATCTCGGGAGAGAAGGAATGGTTGACATTTCGGGTCGAGATCCTTCTTCAGACTGAAGAAGGGTCTCGACCCGAAACGTCACCCATTCCTTCTCTCCCGAGATGCTGCCTGACCTGCTGAGTTACTCCAGCATTTTGTGAATAAATCAATTTATCTTTTAATGTAGGTTGGGAAGAATGCAGAATTAGCCTAGGGTTAAATGAATAAAATGATGATGCAAACTCCAAAAAAAAAGAAAAAAAAGAGGTAGTCGAGGCAGCTATTGTAGACAATAGGTGCAGGAGGAGGCCATTCGGCCCTTCGAGCCAGCACCGCCATTCATTGTGATCATGGCTGATCATTCTCAAACAGTACCCCGTTCCTGCCTTCTCCCCGTACCCCCTGACTCGAGGATGTCATGTTGTAGTTTATTCCTACAACAATGTTCACAAGCAGAGAACTTTCCTCTGGAGAGCAATGTCCATCCACAAGTTTCAGTCCAGTTTATAGTCTCGTGTACCGAGGAACAGTGAGGAGCTTTTGTAGCGTGCTATCCAGTCTGTGGAAAGTCCACACGTGATTACAATCGATCCATTCACAGTGTACAGATACATGATAAAGGGAATAACGTTTAATGCAAGGTAAAGCCAGTAAAATCCCATTAAAGAGGTAGATAGTAATTCAGGACTGCTCTCTAGTTGTGGTAGGATGGTCCAGTAGCCTGATAACGGTGGGGAAGAAACTGTTCCTGATCAAGTGTGATCAGTTTGCAGTGGGCTCGTTGGGCCGAAGGGCTTGTTTCCATGCTGTATCATTCAGTCAATCCGTCCCAGCCTCTTCCATAATCCCATTGAACCAAACGTCGGCCAGCTTCGAGTGTGAATATGAGCACCGTTCTTGTGTTCACCTTCGTCCCTCTGCTTCCTTGTAGCTGACGACTGGACTTTAGCCAACACTAAGCTGGTGGAGCGTCTGGGATACACTGTCAAAGACCTTCCCACAGGAGAGAAGATTACCTTCCGTGTGCTGTCAGTGAACATCGCTGGGAAGAGTCCGCCTGCCGTTCTTTCCCAGTCGGTCACTGTCCGCGAGATAGTCCGTAAGTGGAAAACAGCGACCGTACAACTGCACGGGAGGTGGGAGGCCAGTGATCACGTGGACATCTCGCCCTTCTCAAACCAAGATGGTGTAACAGCCAGGGATGAGCTTGCACAGTGGGGTGTCTCCATGCCATCAACCTTCTGATGAAGGAATGATGGAATGATGGAGGAATGATGGAATGATGAATGAATGAAGGAATGATGAAGGAATGATGAATGAAGAATGACTGATGAATGAATGATGAATGAACAAGTACCTTATTATCACACCTAACAAGTCACAGTGATTTCCTTTGTTTTGCACACCCAAGGTATGCAAAGAGTAGCCACATAAAGGGCGCCGACAAAGTTCCAAAGTATCCCACGCCGGCTCCATTTGACTCCCCCTCTCCCTCTTCCTTACAATGGTCCCCCCAGCCGGCTCCTCCATTGTTCTCCTGCCCCTCCCCCTCTGTCATGGAGGTCTCCCCACGCCGGCTCCATTTTACTCCCCATCTTCCTTACAGTGGTCCTCCGACGCCGGCTCCTCCATTGTTCTCCTGCCCCTCCCCCTCTGTCATGGGGGTCTCCCCACGCCGGCTCCTCCATTGTTCTGCCCCCACCCCCTCTGTCATGGGGGTCTCCCTTTGTTCCCAGTGAAGGTTGGGGTCTGGGACGTACTGTTGGGGCAGCCTCAGTCAGCTGTTGCTGTGGTTTGTAGCTGAGGGTATGGGAGGAGAGATGGTGGGTGTCATACTCAACGTGCAGATTTGGTCGCCCAGCTATGGGAAGGATGTCAATGCATAGAAACATAGAAAACAGGCGCAAGAGGAGGCCATTTGAGGAGACCATCGAGACCGGTTGCTGCTGACTTTTCAGCATCTAATTTGTCCATTTTCTTTTTGCCATGTAGAACATCCAAAAATCTGGCTACCACGGAAACTGAGGCAAACGTACATCAAGAAAGTTGGTCAGCAGATAAATATTATGATCCCGTTCCAGGTGACTAATGTTCTGTGTGTGTGTGCGTGCACACGCGTGTGTGTTTGTGTGTCATTGTGTGTGTGTCTTTGTCTTTGTAAAAAGGTTATCCTTCAGGTCGCTATTAAATCTTTCCCCCGTTACCTTAAACCTGTGTCCTCTCATTCTCGATTCCCCTAGTCTGGTCAAAAGACTGTGCATTTGCCCAATCTATTCCTCTCATGATTTTGTACACCTCTATAAGATCACCCATCATCTTCCTGTGCTCCAAGGAATAGAGTCCCAGCCTGCTCAACCTCTCCCTGTAGCTCAGTCCCTGGCAACATCATCGTAAATCTTATCTGCACTTTCCAGCTTGCCAACACCTTTCCTATAACGTGGTGACCAAAACTGAACATAATAGTGGCCTCACCAATGTGGCCTCACCAATGTCTTGTACAACTGCAACATGATCTCCCGACTTCCACACTCAATATTCTGACTGGCGAAGGCCAATGTGTTGAAAGTCTTCTTGACCCTCACCCCTATCTACTCGTGAGGTCATTCATGATCACACTCCACTGCTTGAGTTTAACTGACCTGCCCCAACTTTGAACCCTGCCAGGGTAAGCCGCGACCTCTGGTCACTTGGAAGAAGGATGGGCAGCCGTTGGACACCAGCCAGGCCAGTGTCCGCAACAGCGAGGTGGACACCATCTTCTTCGTGCGCAGCGCCGAGCGTGGTCACTCAGGGACCTACGAGCTCAGCGTGCAGATTGAAAGTCTGATTGACACCGCCTCTGTCAAAATCCGGGTTGTTGGTGAGTAGCATTAATGGGGCAAGGCCCTTCCTTCTGGACAGCAGTGGAAGTCTTCAAGCTTTCAAGGTGGCTAGCTCTGAATGACCCTTCGACAAACGACCGGTGCATGTGGTGCGGTGGTAGAGTTGCTGCCTTACAGCGCCAGAGACCCAGTTTCGATCCTGACTGCAGGTGTCACCCACATCCCAAAGACGTGCGGGTTTGTAGGTTAATTGGCCTTTCTATATCGCCCCGTGGTGTAGGGAGTGGATGTGAAAGTGGCAAAACATAGAACAAGTGTGAACAGGTGATCGCTGGTCAGTGTGGGCTGAAGGGCCTGTTTCCATGCTGTGTCTTTCAACAGTCGAGGAAAGGGGAAGTGGGTGGAGTGGACGGAGAGAATTCCAGAGTTTGGGACCTTGGATACAAAGCTGTGGCTACCAATGGTGGGCGGGTCGGACTCAGAGTGGCCCAGAGTCTAAGATCTCTGAGATTAGTAAGGAAAGGGGAGATAACAAAGAAGAGTGTGGGCATGGAGGGCTGTGAGAGGCAATGTGAGAACATTAAACCGCAGGGTTACCAGCCTGGAAGCCATCGCCAGTTGGTGTGGACAAATCAGCGAGAGAAGTTGCAAGACAGTGAGCTGTGAAGCTATGGGGACAACAGAAGGCCGTGGAGGCCACGTCAGTGGGTACTTTTAAGGCAGAGAGATTCTTGATTAGTATGGGTGTCAGGGCTTATGGGGAGAAGGCAGGAGAATGGGGTTTGGAGGGAGAGATAGATCAGCCATGATTGAATGGCGGAGTAGACTTGATGGGCCGAATGGCCTACTGCTTCTATCACTTATGAACCCCTTAGGAGTGTTCTAGAATTTGAGAGTTAGTCCTCACCCATCATCCTCTCCAATTCATTGTGGCTGAGATGGGAACTGGGAACATGAGATGAGTTTGGTGTGCAGATGGTCCTGTGACGGGGAATGGTGGTTCTCATTACATTATTGGGACATGCGTGATTCTGAGCCCGTGCAAACTCCACAGAGATAGCACCCGAGGTGAATTAAGATGACCGAGAAGGTGCTAACCGGGATGACCTTTGAGCTGCTTTTAAAAGAGGGACAGTGTCACATCCTTCTCCAAACTGAGCTTTCCCAGTGAAGGTGAAATCATTTAGTGTGGAGCTCAGTAAAACCTGCTGTGGCTGTGTAGGCCGTGGAAACTTGGCCTCGTGTGAAGGACAGAAAGGTTCCTTCATTGAAAGGGCAAAGACAGAGAGTTGGAGCCGGAAGGGATTTGTTTACATGGAGTAATTGAATGTAGATCTCGGATGGAGCCAGGACACAAGAGGACACACAGGTCAAACGTGGGGAGCGATGATTAAATAAAATTGGAGCTATTTCAGTGCCCGGCCACATGCTCGCCTCTCCAGGCCACGTAACCCACAGCTCACGTCAGCCAAAGATAGACACAAAAAGCTGGAGTATCTCAGCGGGACGGGCAGCATCTCTGGAGAGAAGGAATGGGTGACGTTTCAGGTCTTCTTCAGACTGGTGAGGGATAAGGGAAGTGAGAGATATAGATGGTGATGTGGAGAGATAAAGAACAACGAATGAATCACAGCGGGGGAGCAGCGAGAGAGGATGTTGCAGAACTCAACCAGGCTGATATCGTTTACATCTCTCAACGCTGTGCTTCCTGATGCTTATCTTGGTTAAACTCTCTCTATTCAACACTGAGATACAAGAAACTGCAAATTCTGGTCAGAGCAGCATCTGTGGTGAACATGGATAGGTGACGTTTCACAGAGTGCTGGAGTAACTCAGCGGGTCAGGCAGCATCTGTGGAGAACATGGATAGGTGACGTTTCACAGAGTGCTGGAGTAACTCAGTGGGTCAGGCAGCATCTGTGGAGAACATGGATAGGTGACGTTTCACAGAGTGCTGGAGTAACTCAGCGGGTCAGGCAGCATCTCTGGAGAATATGTCCCGAAACAACATCCATCCATGTTCTCCAGAGATGCTGCCTGACCCGCTGAGTTATTCCAGCACTCTGTGTCATACTCAACACCCGTTTAGTTTAGCTTAGTTTAGAGGTGCAGAATGGAAACAGGCCCTTCGGTCCATTGAGTCCACGCCGACCATCACTCACCCATTCACACTAGTTCCATGTTATCCCACTTTCTCATCCACTCCCTACAGGCCAGAGGCAAATTACAGAGGGCAATTAAACTACAAATCCTTTGGATGTGGGAGGAAACCGGAGCACATGGAAGAAACCCTCGCTGTCACGGGGAGAACGTGCAAACTCCACGCAGACAGACAGCACCCGAGGTCAGGATTGAACCCGGGTCTCTGGCTCCGTGAGGCAGCAGCAGCTCTACCCGCTGCTTCCCTGTGCTGCCAAGGGCTCATCACTGAATAACCACAACAACTTGCGTTCATATGGCTCCTTCACACCAAGGTGTTAGAGAGACACTGCATCGGGTTAAAAATAGCCACTGAACCAAAGATGGGAGTATTCAGACAGAAGGTGGATTTTGAGAACGGACTCGGAAGAGGTGGTGGAAAGCCGGGGGTTTAGGGAGGGATTTCCAGGGCTCAGGGCAGGAGAGGCAGAACGCCAGCACTGGGATAAACATTTGGAAGCACAAAATCATGAGGATCAGAAGGTTCCTTTGATCTTTAATGATTGGTTATTTAAAATCTGAGATAAGATGCTGTCTCTGGAGGAGAGATGTTTTGATCCACACATCTGCTAAAGCCATGCTGTGTACCATGTGTACAGAGCGTGCTGGCCCCAGGAGGACCGCTGGATGCCAGGTCTCATGTTCTTTCTTTCTGCCAAGATCACATTACAGAAATCTGCCAGTAATTCCAATCTCTCTCCGCACACTGAGCCCGGGCACAAACCTGTCCCCGCTCCCCGTAGAAGGAGATGTCGGAGACAAGTCGAGGGCTTAGAAGGTCTTGTAAGGACAGGTTCCAACTCCCAATGGCCCTGGCAAAATGTGACCTACAGGATATCGGGACGCAAAAGGTCAAGCTCATAAAAAGCCAGCAAGTGATTTATTGGCGTGGCAAGTGAGGGGGATCTGATTACTGCTTGCGTTACACACCCTTGCCATTGCAAAGATGCTTGCTCCTCACCCACACAGCGTGCTGAATCTGTGCAATTCTTTGTCACTGGAGGCTGTGGAGGCCAAGTCAATGTATATTTTTAAGGCAGAGATTGATAGATTCTTGATTAGTACGGGTGTCAGGGGTTATGGGGAGAATTCACAAGAGTGGGGGGAGACAGGACAAAAGAAATAACGTTTAGTGCAAGCTAAAGTATAGTGAATGGCCTACTCTGACATTCAACCATGGCTGATCTATCTCTCCCTCTCAACTCCATTCTCATGCCTTCTTCCCATAACCCCTGACACCCGCACTAATCAAGAATCTGTCAATCTCCGCATATATCCACTGACTTGGCCTCCACAGCCTTCTGCGGCAATGAATTCCACAGATTCACCACCCTCTGACTAAAAGAAATTCCTCCTCATCTCCTTTCTAAAGGTACGATTTATTATTCTGAGGATGTGACTTCTGGTCCGAGACTCTCCCACTAGTGGAAACATCCTCTCCACATCCACTCAGTCCAGGCCGCTCACTATTGATATCCAGGCCTTTCACTATTTGAAAGGGCAGATGGGGCCTGGTTTTAAGATCGCCAAGACATTACACCAGACCGTACCACACAGAGGTGACTCGGTACTGCAACTCTCTGCCAGTGTTGTGTGCTTGAGTCCATGAGTCGGACTTGAATCCACAACCTTTCCATGTAAGGTGAGAGTACCAATCTCTGGGGGTTAAAGAGGTTTGATCTGAATTGCCTGAAGCTGAAAAACACACCTGGCTGGTCTCATTCCTGGAAGCAACCTTTCACTAAGCAGTGAACTGCCAGAAGAAGCTACAGAAGTTGACACAATTACCAATTATAAAAGGCATTTGGACAGATATATGGATAGGGTTTAGAGGGAATTAAGCCAAATGTGGGCAAATGGGACCAGCCCAGTGTGCCAACTTGGTCAGCATGGACAAGTGGGCCGAAGGGACTGTTTCCACACTGTACAGCTCTGTGACTCTAAAGATGCCGCAGTTTTTACCCGAGTTCCCTTTCTTAGGATGTGGAGAGGATGTTTCCACTAGTGGGAGAGTCTAGGACTAGAGGTCACAGCCTCAGAATTAAAGGATGGTCTTTTAGGAAGGAGCTGAGGAGAAATTTCTGTGGTCAGAGGGTGGTGAATCTGTGGGATTCTTTGCCACAGAAGGCTGTGGAGGCCAAGGCAGTGGATATTTTTAAGACAGAGATAGATTCTTGATTAGTGCGGGTATCAGGGGTTATGAGGAGAAGGCAGGAGAATGGAGTTAGGAGGGAGAGATAGATCAGCCATGATTGAATGGTGGAGTAGACTTGATGGGCCGAATGGCCCACTTCTACTCCTATCCCTTATAACCTTTATCTAAAATGTTTTCAGAGAAGCCGCAACCCCCGGAGTTGCTGAAGATCACTGATGTGTGGGGCTTCAATGCCGGGATTGAGTGGAAACCACCGAAGGACGATGGCAACTCCGAAATCATTGGCTACACGATTCAGAAAGCCGACAAGAAAACTATGGTGAGTGGTTGGTGTTGGCTGGGTGGGAGATGCCTGGAAGCGGTGCACCCTGGGGAGAGGGCAGCCGAGGAGCAATGAAGCAAGGTTTACTGCCTTCTCTACAAGTACAGTGAGGAGCAGGTACAATGGAAATCTTGCTCACAGGCACAGAGACAAACACAAAAACATTAATTATACATAATAATCTGCAAGACAGTGAAAAGAAAATCAACTGTGCGAGAAAATGCAAGACATTAATGCAGGTTGGGATTTTATTCCTTGGGAGCGCAGGAGGCTGAGGGATGATCTTATCGAGGTGTACAACATCATTAGGAGAAGAGATGGAGTGAATGCACAGTCTTTTGCCCAGGGTAGGGGAATCAATAACTAGAGGGCATGGGTTTAAGAAGAGAGGGGAAAGATTTAATAGGAACATGAGGGGAAACCTTATCATGCATAGAGTGGTGGGTATAACAACTGCTAGATAAAGTAGTTGCGGCAGATACAATAACAACATTTAAACAACATGTGGACACGCTCATGATTAAGAAATGTTTATTGGGTTTTAGATTTTAGATTTAGAGATACAGCACGGAAACAGGCCCTTCGGCCCACCGGGTCCGCGCCGCCCAGCGATCCCCGCACAGTAACACTATCCTACACACACACACACTAGGGACAATTTTTACATTTTTAAAATTAACCCAGCCAAATAACCTACATACCTGTACGTCTTTGGAGTGTGGGAGGAAACCGAAGATCTCGGAGAAAACCCACGGGGAGAACGTACAAACTCCGAACAGACGGCGCCCGTAGTCAGGATCGAACCTGAGTCTCTGGTGCAGCATTCGCTGTAAGGCAGCAACTCTACCGCTGCGCCACCGTGCCAGATTATGGGCCAAACACAGCCAGGTGGGACTAGCTTAGATGGGGCATTTGGTCAGCAGCATGGGCACGTTGGGCCCAACGGCCTGTTTCCGTGCTGTAGAAGTCTATTTGGTCAAGGATCTAAAATCCAGCACAACTTCACAACTGGGGAAGAAGAATACCCTTGTGCAGATCCAGAGCACCTTTGCAGATGCGTCTGGTCCAGGGTTTGGTCAAACAATAAAGATATTTCCACCTTTGCCCGTAGGAATGGTTCACAGTTTACGAACACAACCGTAAATGCAGCTGCACTATCTCTGATCTCATCATGGGCAACGAGTACTACTTCCGTGTCTTCAGTGCGAACATCTGTGGCCTCAGCGAGAAATCAAAGGTGTCCAAGGACACGGCCTTCATCCAGAAAGAAAGTAAGTGTCACAAGATCATAGGTGATAGGAGCAGAATTAGGCCATTCGGCCCATCAAGTCTACACTGCCATTTAATCATGGTTGATCCATCTCTCCCTCCCAACCCCATTCTCCTGCCTTCTCCCCATAACCCCCACTAGTACTAATCAAGAACCTATCTATCTCTGCCTTAAATATATCCACTGACTTGGCTTCCACAGCCGTCTGTGGCAAATAATTCACCAGAAAGGGTCAGAAGGAGGGTTCCGACCCGCAACGCCTGACCCGCCATCCATGTTCTCCACAGATGCTGCCTGACCCGCTGAGTTACTCCAGCACTCTGTGAAACGTCACCTATCCATGTTCCCCAGAGCTGCTGCCTGACCCGCTGAGTTACTCCAGCACTCTGTGAAACGTCACCTATCCATGTTCTCCAGAGATGCTGCCTGACCCGCTGAGTTACTCCAGCACTCTGTGAAACGTCACCTATCCATGTTCTCCACAGATGCTGCCTGACCCGCTGAATTACTCCAGCACTCTGTGTCTATCTTCGGTATAATCCAGCATCTGCAGATCCTCCCTACACAGCAAGTGTCAGGATTGGCTCTCTTGTGGCATCGCCCAAATGCCACCGTGGTTGAGGGCATTGCCTGGCGTGGCTTGGCTTGGAACTTTGCCTCGCGATACTTTGCCTCTCACGCCATGGACTGGTCCAACACCCTCCAGCTCTGGATGGAATGATGCACCGGCTTCTTAGTTTAGAGACACAGCTTGGAACCAGGCCCTTTGGCCCGGCAAAATGTGGCTGGTTGAATCCTAACTCCTCCCTCTCTCATCAGGCAAGAACTACGTGCGGCCACCATACATAGAGCATGACTTTAGCCACGCGCCAAGATTTACCCAGCCGCTGTTAAATCGCTCTGTGATCGCCGGTTACCCGACAAAGCTGAGCTGTTCTGTTCGAGGCTTTCCTAAGGTGAGTGTCTGGTTTGAGAAGGTTGTTTCTAACTATACCACCTTTGCGATGTTCCAAAGAGGCAAGTTTAACAGATGTTGAATTCTCCATTTTTGGAAACTACATATCCCTCTCCATTCTTCACCCTTATTCCCACTCCCCCCCCCCATTTATCCCCCTTCTTTCCCTCCCCCACCCCCCCTCCCATCTCCACTTTGCCCCACCTGGACTCGCACCCATTTTTTCTCTCCCATTCCAAGTACATTCCTTTAGCTTCACAACACCTCAATCCTTTTGCACTGAACCTTATGTCTTTCCATATCTTGACTTTGCCCACCATCTGCCCACCAAAACCTCTCCTCAGCTGTATCAACCTATGCCATGCTTTGCCTGTCACTCCTCTCTTCTAACTTCCCACCCCCACTTCCCCTACAATCAGTCAGAAGAAGGATCCCAACCGAAACGGCACCTGTCCATGTTCTCCACAGATGCTGCCTGACCCGCTGTGTTACTCCAGCACTAGGTGTCTATCTTTGACATAAACTAGCATCCGCATTGTCACGACTCAAGGGTCTGAGCTGTAGGGAGGGGGTTGGGTAAGCTAGGAACATTGATCACCTGTTCACACTAGTTCTATGTTATTCCCCTTTTGCATGCACTCCCTGCACACACGGGGGAATTTACAGAGGTAATTTAACCTACAAACCCGCACGTCTTTGGGATGTAGGGGGAAGCCAGAGCACCCGGAAGAAACTCAGGTGGTCACGGGGAGAACGTGCAAACTCCACCTGAGGTCGGGATCGAACCCTGGTCTCTGGCGCTGTGAGGCAGTGGTTCTACCACTGTGCCACTGTGATTGGTTGATGTAGATCATCCTGCCCATCATTGCTGCAAAGCGTATGATCGCTCATTGTCTTTCTCACTCTCTATAACCTCGGCACGGTGGCGCAGCGGTACAGTTGCTGCCTCACAGCCCAGAGACCCGGGTTCCATCCTGACCACTGGTGCTGTCAGAAAGGAGTTTGTACCCTCTCCCGTGACCGCGTGGGTTTCTTCCCACACGCCAAAAGACCTACTGGTCTGTAGGTTAATTGGCTTCTGTAAATAGTAAATTGTCCCTAGTGTGTTGGATAGTGCTAGTGCCTGGACTCGGTGGGCCGAAGGGCCTGTTTCCGCACTGTATCTCTAAAGTAAAAGTAAACAGTAAGTGTGATTTGTTATCCCAAATACAGCCGAAGATTGTCTGGATGAAGAACAAGGTGGCGATCGGAGAGGACCCCAAGTTCCTGATGAGGCACAATGAGGGCGTTCTGACCCTGCAGATCCGCAAACCCAGCCCCTTTGACGGTGGAAATTACACTTGCAAAGCCATCAACGACCTGGGCGAGGATGAAGTGGAATGCAAGCTGGAAGTGAGAGGTCAGTACCGTCACAGTGGCCCAGCGGGTAGAGCTGCTGCCTCACAGCGCCAGAGACCCGGGTTCCATCCTGACTACGGGTACTGTCTGTACGGAGTCTGTACATTCTCCCTGTGAGTTTTCACTTCGGGACGATTTTACAACTTACCGAAGCCAATTAACCTACAAGTCCGCAAACCTTTGGAGTGTGTGAGGAAACCGCAGTACCCGGAGAAAACTCACACAGGTCACGGGAAGAACATACAAACTCCATACGTCCGCACAGGCAGCACCTGTGGTCAGGATCGAACCTGGGTCTCTGGCGCTGTGATGCAGCAGCTTTACCGCTGAGTCACCATGCTGCCCCTGTTGCTAAACACTGGCTGGGATTGCATATTAATGCTTCTACTCTGGGGCTGTAGAGAGCATCCTGTCCAGCAACATCACAGTCTGGTTTGGGAACAGCTCTGCCCAGGACAGGAAGGCCCTGCAGAGAGTAGTGCGTTCGGCAGAACGTACCATGGGAACTACACTCGCCCCCCTGCAGGACCTATACATCAGGAGGTGCAGATCCAGAGCCAGCAAGATTATGGGGGACCCCTACCACCCCAGCAACGGACTGTTCCAGCTGCTACGGTCAGGCAAACACCTCCGCTGTCACGCTGTGAAAACGGAGAGGATGAGACAGAGTTTCTTCCCACAGGCCATCAGGACTGTTAACTATTATAACTCCAGGGACAACATTTTTAAAATTTTTAATTCATATGCTGTAATTGTAATTTTTTTTTGCACAATCCGCAGGCATTTCCACTTTCATTTCACTGCTCATCGTGTATGTGTATGTGACAAATAAACTTGACTTGACTGACTTGGGTGAGGTTATAGTCATAGGTTAAGCTGGAAAGAGTACAGAGAAGCTGTACAAGGATGGTGCCAGGTCTTTAGAGCCTTGGCTACAGGGAGAGGTTGTGCAGGTTAGGACTGTATTCTTTGGAGCGCAGGAGGCTAAGGGGTGATCTTATAGCGGTGTGTAAAAGTATGGGAGGGGGGAATAGATAGGGCGAATGCAATCTTTTTCCCAGCGTAGAGGAATCAAGAACCGGAGAGCATAGGTTTAAGGTGAGAAGGCAAAGATTTAGATATTTTTTTTAGATTTAGAGATACTGCGCGAAAACAGGCCCTTCGGCCCACCGAGTCCGCGCCGCCCAGCGATCCCCGCACACTAACACTATCCTACACACACTAGGGACAATTTTTACATTTACCCAGTCAATTAACCTATAAACCTGTACGTCTTTGGAGTGTGGGAGGAAACCGAAGATCTCGGAGAAAACCCACGCAGGTCACGGGGAGAACGTACAAACTCCGTACAGATGGCGCCCGTAGTCAGGATCTAACCCGAGTCTCCGGCGCTGCATTCGCTGTAAGGCAGCAACTCTACCACTGCGCCACCGTGCCGCACACTGTACATTCTCCCTGTGAGTTTTCACTTAGGGACGATTTTACAACTTACCGAAGCCAATTAACCTACAAGTCCGCACACCTTTGGAGTGTGTGAGGAAACCGCAGCACCCGGAGAAAACCCACACAGGTCACGGGAAGAACATACAAACTCACGGGAAGAACATGCAAACATTTAATGGGTTCTTGATCAGTAATCTTTTCACACAGAGGGTGGTGGATGTATGGAACGAGCTGCCAGAGGTGGTAATTGAGGCAGGTATACCAACAACATTCAAAAGACATTTACACAGATACATGGATAGGAAAGGTTTACATAGAAACATAGAAAATAGGTGCAGGAGTAGGCCATTCGGCCATTCGAGCCTGCACCGCCATTCAATATGATCATGGCTGATCATCCAACTCAGTATCCCGTACCTGCCTTCTCTCCATACCCCCTGATCCCTTTAGCCACAAGGGCCAAGATGGATATGGGCCAAGCACATGTACATGGGACTAGCTTCAATGGACAACTTGGGCGAAGGTCCATTTTGCAAGCCATTTGACACCAGAGAATGATAGCTTTATAACGCAATGTAGTCTATCCCATGGGACAGGAGTGAAGAAAATCACAGTGACCAAAACATATAAAGTAACCTACTGTCTGTTTCTCCATTTGTTGCAGTTCCTCAGTAAATGCTTTCTACACAACGCAACAGCAGTAGTAAGGTAGGTGGAGACTTTCTTTTCGTTTGTTACGTGTAATCACCTTTTCTTACACCTTTACGCAGTCAATTTATATTCAGGGATTCTTAAAAAAATTGTTTTTTTCTATGCTTGCACTGCAGATCACATGTCAATGGCTGGCCTGATCTTTCAGGGAGCTGAGTTCATTGACGATGGCCATGTACTAGATTGGCTGGAGAGAGGATTTACAAGGATGCTGCCAGGACTTGGGGCCTGAGCTGGAAGGAGCAGTTGGGCAGACTGGGACTCTATTCCTTAGAGCGCAGGCGGGCTTTAGTTGTGGAGAGTGATTGGATAGGCAGGGCTTGTCTTCCCTGGAGCCATGCTAGCGGAGGAGTGAGCTGAAAGAAGAATACAAGGTCATAAGTGAGAATTAAGTCAGGTCATCAAGTCTACTCCGCCATTCAATCATGGCTGATCTATCTCTCCTAACCCCATTCTCCTGCCTTCTCCCCCAGACACCCGGACTAATCAAATAAGATTATGAGGGGCAGAGATAGGGGAGGTAGTCATCTTTCTCACATGGTATGGGTATCAAAAACAAGAGGGCAGAGGTTTAAGGTGAGAGGTAGGAGATTTAAAGGGATTGTTTTTTCCCCGTAGTAAGTGATTAGTACCTGGAACCTGCTGCCAGAGGTGATAGTTTGGAATCAGATACAATGACCACAGTTAAGATACATTTCAAAAGACACCAAACAGACAAGACATAGAAAGATATAAAATGCTGGAGTAACTCAGCAAGACAGGCCGCATCTCTGGAGAGAAGGAATGGGCGATGGTACCCATTCCTTCTCTCCAGAGACGCTGCCTGTCTCGCTGGGATACTCCAGCATTTTGTGTCTACCTTCGGTTTAAACCAGCATCTGCAGTTCCTTCCGACACAAGGCATAGAAGGATATGGTCCTAATGTGGGCAGGTGGGATGAAGGGCAAAATGGTATGGTGGGCCGAATGGCCTGTTTCTGTGCCGAGCAACTGTATGATTCTAAGATTGTTCTCTCACCTTGTGACCCACAGGCAGCTTCAGTGCAGTTTCTCGATGCATGGCAGTGGTGTTTTCGTGGCAGCGAAGGATTACAGGAGTGAAGCCCTGAGGTGGACACGGCAACTCTCAAACCGTTTACCACCTTGGCTCATCTCACCCATATTTATTTTTAGGGAAAATAAAATGATTACACAATGACATTGTTTGGTTATTTATGTTCTGCTGAATACAGTAAAGATGGACACAAAATGCTGAAGTAACTCAGCGGGTCAGGCAGTATCTCTGGAGAAAAGGCATAGAAAACCCAAAAGGTTTGATTTCTATGAACATTTTAGAGGATTTAGAAACATAGAAAATAGGTGCAGGAGTAGGCCATTCGGCCCTTCGAGCCTGCACCGCCATTCAATATGATCATGGCTGATCATCCAACTCAGTATCCTGTACCTGCCTTCTCTCCATACCCCCTGATCCCTTTAGCCACAAGGGCCACATCTAACTCCCTCTTAAATATAGCCAATGAACTGGCCTCAACTACCTTCTGTGGCAGAGAATTCCACAGATTCACGACTCTCTGTGTGAAAAAAACACTTTCTCATCTCGGTCCTAAAAGACTTCCCCCTTATCCTTAAACTGTGACCCCTTGTTCTGAACTTCCCCAACTTCGGGAACAATCTTCCTGCATCTAGCCTGTCCAACCCCTTAAGGATTTTGTAAGTTTCTATAAGATCTCCCCTCAATCTTCTAAATTCCAGCAAATTTTCAC
>NW_027602788.1:0-27866 GCF_053455715.1 Rhinoraja longicauda | reverse complement strand
ACTTCAATGATCAGGGACTTTCATTAAAAATGATCAATATATATGACAGGCAATGGTGTTATTTTTCCTGCTTAATCTGCATCTTTGAGCAAGGGGGCGATTGGGTGAATGTGAGGGGCTGGGGGTCCCGGAGCGGGGCCGGCGATGGGATCATCCGCCCGGGACTGACAGCTGGAAGATGCGGCGGTGAATGTGAGGAGCCGGAGCCCGGAGCGGAGAGACTGCGGCCGCCCTCTGGGATGCGCTCAGGGCGCGGGTTTATTAATGAGCCGCAGCGCTGAGGTGAGCGGATATTTCACCGCGCTCTTCACCTGCTCCCTGAACTTGGACTGGGTCACCGCGTAAATAAATGTGTTGGTGCAGCAGCTGAGATTCCTCAGCAACATCCCGACGGTGATAAAGATCCGTTGGGAATCACTCAGATAATTCCCAATCCCTGTGATCTGATAATAGACGAAGTTTACAACCACCGTCAGCCACAGGAGGATGAAGCTGCCGGAGATGGTGAAGAGTAAAACCACAGACCTCCTCCTGCTCTCCATCTCCGGGTCACTGCGCTTCTCCCCCTTGCTCTCACCCCTCAGCCCCTGACGGACCCGACTGGCCACTAAAATGTGCCGGACTGTCAGAGCGTTGAGCAGCAGGATCACAGCGAAAGGGAGGAGCGGAGTTAAAAACGTGTCGATCCAGTCAAATGCCACCCACCCGGGGTCAGTGTAATAACTGCCCACCGCGGCACAGCCCCACGGGACATTGTCGATGGTTGTCCGGGGTTCCAGTGTGAAGTAGCGGGGAACATTTTTCAGACACAGCAGAACGCCGGCTGTTGCGAGAACCGCAGCCGCAGTTTTCCCGGTGCAATATTTAGTTTTCAGCTTCTGGCAACAAATGGCGACAAAGCGATCAAAGGTGAAAGTGACGGTGAACCAGACAGAACAGTCTGTAGCTGAATACCTCAGTACTTCGTTAACACTGCACACAGGGGTGATGGACAGGAAACTCCAATAAAAGTAATGGTATCGGATCCAATACAAAATGACCTCGATGATCAGGGCGAGTAGATCGGCCGCTGCCATGGCCACCAGGTAGCGAGTGGTGCAGGTGGAGAGGCCGCACTTTCCCCGGGACAGGATCACAATCGCCACTAAATTCACTGCGGAAAGAGAAGGGGAGCGGACACTGGGCATTACTGAACACGGTCTCCGGGGCTGAACACCGGCTCCACTTTCAGCTGGAGATCAGGAGTGTTGGAGTCGGTGCGCGGCTGCAGGTTTAACAATGTCAGACCCGGCTCCGACTGTGCCCGACCTGCCTGCTTCAGGGGAGAGGAGATAAGGCGACGGGCGGGGTAAAGGGAGGGGAGGGAACGAGCAGCCGCCCGCTACAATAGGCGGAATGGTCCTGTCTACAGTTAACCCCGCTCACAGTCTCTGATGGGGCCGGTTTGACAGACTTAACCGTGACCGGCCGCGTTTAACCAGGGCTCTGGGAACTCGGCATCTGATGGGGACGAGGAGGGTTCAGAGAGAAGGCAGGGACAACTTAGGATCCGGCAGCAGAGCGGCTCCGTTAATGGATTCATTCCACAGTTCGGTAACAACACACGCCGGTAGATCCGCGGCCACTGGTTCAGGAGATCAATCCAATTATTGACCAACAGGTGGAGGAATCCGACTGTGACAGACTCCACAGCGAGACGTGTCCACAGGAGCGGGTGTTCACTCTGATCAATAACTCAGACACAGTGAACTTCACAATGTAAACCCCTTCCCAGTCACACCGTCCCGGAGAGCTGCCTGTCCCGAGCACTGGGACAACTCTGGGCAAGGTCCCACTGAAGGCAAGAACAACATTCTAGTGGGTCCCGGCAGTGGGAGAAAGAGAGGTAGTTTCGGCTGTCTGAAAATGAGAAAAATCACAGCGTTAATTCAAAGATATTTCATTTAGAGGATTGATATAATCTACACATTCTTACACAACGATCATCAGTTGGGAATATTGTAACACGATCAGAATCAGGTCAACACCGGTTAACGGACGGAGTTATAAATCTTGAATTGTTCTGTTCACTTACCAGGGACTCCAACGGCAGCAATGATCACGTACAAGATTTTCTGCACGGCGTAATATTCCCAAAGCTTTTCCCCCATTTTCTCTGCCCAGCGACGTGTCCCCGTGAGCTACCGGTAATCTCTCGGAATGAAATGCCGGGGCAGAACATTCCCGGAGATTTTATACCATTTTCCGTCTCCACCGGGACAGTGAAGTTTCAACAGAATTAAAAATAGAGCTTTTGAAATGATTCGCAAACAGATGACATCAGCCAAGTGAAATCCCTGCTGAGACAGGTCGTGATTTATTCAGGGAATTGATTGAGAAATTGCAAAGAGTGGGAATTGTGGCGATACTGAGGGATGGAAATAGTAAGCGGCATTGTTCCAGCAAAGGGAATATTGTTCCAAACTCCATCGGATCCATCTCTCCACCACATGTTGGTTATCTGATTTTCTTCACTCAGCAAGGCAATCCCAAATTCAAGGGACCGTCTCAATGCTTCTGGTGCCCAGTTTGAAGGTGGACTGGACAGCCTTTGTCCACAGCGTGATGAATTAGTTCAACAGATCACATCAGACTAAAATGGCCCCTCCACTCTGTTTTAACACTCAATGTGATCGCGGCTTAACTGGTTGTAACCTCAACCCCACACTCCCGGCGACCCCTAGTGAGCATTTAGTCCTTGCTTGCCTGGAATGGATCTGGCTTTGCCTTGGGACAACAACATTCTCTACCTTCATCACCGCTGAGGAGGAACGACCCAAAGACTCACGACACTCAGTGAACAGAACCATTGCCGTCTCAGAATTGTCTTAAAAGTAGAACACACGGCGAATGATGCAACATCTCTCCCTCCTCTCTTTCTCTCTCTCTCCATCTTTACTGCTATTCTCTCTCTGAACTGTTATTCTCGCCCCTACACTCTCTATTCTCCCTCTCTGTGCCGACCGCTCTCTGCCAACCTCTCTCCCCTCCCACTCTTACTGCATCTCTCCCTCCTTCTCCCTGTATCTCTCTAATGCTTCCCTCTCCCCCTTTTGCCAACCCACTCGCTCTGAACTCCCCTCTCTCCTCATTTTTCCCACTCTCCCTTTGACCGTTCACTCTCCCTCCACCTCTTCATTCGTCTTCTCCCCTATCTCTCCCTTTTATCTTTGTACGACCTATTTCTCTATCCATTTCCCCACCTCTCCATCACTTACCATCACTTCTCTTTCCAAAGCCTTTCTTGGCAAGTGCAGTTAAATCGGTTAGCCACCATGGGATGTAACAGCTGTCCCTAAACCCCCTCCCTCACGCTCTAGCAGCCCTTCCAGGTGAGACAGATGTTCACCTGCACCTCCTCTAATCTCATCTACTGCATGTGGTGTTCCAGGTATGGCCTCCTTTACATCGGCGTGGTGAAATGGAGACTCGGCGACCGTTTTGTCGAACACTCACCCTCGTTCTGCTAAGGCTTGCCGTATCTCCCCGTTGCAAGCCATTGTAACTCCCCCTCGGACACTGACCTTTCTGTCCTGGGCCTCCACCAGCGCCAGAGAGGTTACATTAAAACAGAAAGAACGCCGCTTCATAGTCCGCTTGGGAACCTTGCAACCTAATGGTATGAACATTAGCAAATGCCAGGTAACTAACGTGCAACTTCACGCTTTTCCCTCGCTCTATTCTTCCTTCACGCGGACTCGCACTTGTTCATCCCCTCCACCTCCACCTTCAACCGATATTCCATCATCTCTCTTTATAATTCCAACCTGCTCAATCATTATCTCGCAACTTTTATCTTTTAACCTCTGGTCTCAACCACCTAACTATGAAAACGGTATTCACCCACTCATCATTCAACTCGCTTTGTCCTGCTGTTCCAGCCTTCTCCAGCTTCCCACCACAATCAGTCTGAAGAAGGGTCTCGAACCGAACTTCACCCATCCATGTCCTTGGCAGGCTTAGCCAGTTCAGCGTGCCCTCTACAACTCTCACCAACTTCGACAGATGCACCATAGAAAGTATTTTATCAAGATGCATCACAGCTTGGTTTGGGAACAGCTCCATACAAGAACGCCAGAAATTGCAGTGAATTGTCCAGACCATCACACAAAGCAACCTCCCATATATTGACTCAATTTATAAACCACGCTTCCTCGGCAAGGCCAGCAGCATAATCAAGGACGAGTCGCACCATTGCCACTCCTGCTTCTCCTCTGTCCCATCAGGTAAAATGCACAGAAGTGTGAAAATGCACACCTCCAGTTTCAGGGACAGTGTCTTCCCAGCTGTTATCACGCAACGGAATCATCCCACCACAACCAGAAAGCAGTGCTGAACTACTATCTACCTCTGTTGATCCTCGGACTATCCTCGATCGGATTTTGCAGGCTTTACCTCGCACTGGACGTTATCCCCTTATCATGTATCTATACTCTGTAAATGGCTCGACTGTAATGAAGTATTTTGTTTCCACTGACTGGGTAGCACGCAAGAAAAGCTTTTCACGGTACCTCGGTACACGTGACAATAAACTGCACTGAACTGTCATACTCAACTAGATTTCTCCAGAGGTGTAGCCTGACTTGCATTGGATATTGATTGTGTGTGACAGTGTGAGTGTGCGAGTCCGTGCAAGAGTGTGCTAGCACGTGTATGCGAGTGTGAATGTGTGAGATTGTGCACATGAGTCGGTGTGTGCGTATGCGTTATTGTATGCGGTTGCAGGAATTTCAATGATTCAGTGATACCTTATTATCACGGACCCAGGTAGAGTGAAATGCTTAGTTTTGCAGACAACCCGGTAACATCATGTAGAAGACCTCACCTGGGCGGTACACAAGTGTCGCCACATTTTGACGCCGACAAAGTTACAAACGTTGGCCGGATAGTTCTCTCTCCTGCCTGCCGCCGCACCGCGGGTCGCCCCTTCGTTCTTGGCGGCCTTCCTCGCTCTCCGACGGTCCACCTCGCTCTCTGCGGTTCCTCGCGGCTCCCACCTCGCTCCCGAGGCGCGGTTCTCATCGCCATCCGTGGTGGGCGAGCCGGGCCGACACCCGCCGACTGAAGGGCTTGGCCCCAGTGACGGGGAACACCCCCGGCCACCCTGCGCTGCGCTACTCGACGCGAACATCCAAGGATACACTCAATCGCAAAATGTCCACGTGTGCTTGCGGGTCTGCGTGTGAGAGAGCGGTAGAGATTGTAAGTGTGCCTATATTTGTGTGTGTGTGTGTGTGTCTGTGCGAGTGCGTGAGTGTGCGTGTGAGTGTGTGAGCATCAGTAAGTGTGGATGGAAGTGCGATTGAATGTATCTGTGTCTCTGAGTGGGAGAGTGCATGTGGGTTTGTGAAGGACAGTGTTTGCGTCTGTGCGTGTGTGTGGCTGTTTGTGAGAATGTGAGAGAATATGTGGGATGTGAGTTTGCCAGAGTGTTTGCGTATGTAATTCTTTGATAGTGTGTGTGTGTGTGTGTGTGTGTGTGTGTGTGTGCGCGTGTGGGAGAGTATATGATGGTGTTGTCAGAGAATGTGTTCGTGTGTAAGTGTGTGCGAATGAGTGCGTGTCTCTTCGTGCTAGTGCGTGTGAATATCTGTTAGTGTGAGTGCATGTGTACGTGTGATTGTATGTGAGAATGTGTGAGAGTATATTTGATTGTTTGTGATTGCATTTGAGAGATTGTGTGTGTCTTCGTGCGCGGCTATGTGTGTGTGCGTGTTTGACTGTGTTTGAGGGTGTGAACATGTGTGTTTGTAATGATGTAATGGCATACTGTGAGTATTAGTGACGACGTGACACGCTGTGGGGCATTACTGATGGAGTGACGCACTGTGCAGTGGAACTGATGGAGTGACACAATGTATGGTAGTAATGGTGGATTATCACACTGGGTTGGTACAGATGGGGTGACACACTTTGAAGTTGTATTGGTGAAGTCACACACTGCGCAGTAGTACTGATGTAGTGACACTCTGTGGGGTAGTACTGATGGAGTGACACAATGTGGGGTAGTACTGATGGAGTGACACAATGCGCTGTAGCACTGATGGAGTGACACAATGTGGGGTAGTACTGATGGAGTGACACAATGTGCGGTAGTACTGATGGAGTGACACAATGCGCTGTAGTACTGATGGAGTGACCCCAGTTGATGCAGTACGGGTGGATTAACATACTGTGGTTTGGTACAGATGGAGTGACACAATTTGCAGTAGTACTGATGAAGTGACACACTTTGCAGTTGTTCTGATGGAATGATACATCGTGGGGCTCTACTGATGTAGTGACACACTGCGGTAATACTCATGGAGTGGCACAACGTGTAGTACTGTTGTTATGACAAACTGCGGAGTAGTACTGACGGAATGACACACAGTGGAATAGCACTGATTTAGTGACAAATTGTGAGGTCATTGCATCAGTACTACCACGCAGTTTGTCACTCCGTCAGTACTACTTCAGTGTGCAACTACATCCCGTGGGGTAACACTGATGTAGTGACACGCTGTGGTGCAGTACTGATGGAGTGACACACTGCGCGGTTGTACTGACGGAGTGAGATACTTCGGTGTAGTGCTGATTGAATGACACACTGGGGGTAGTGTGGACAGAATGGCACACAGTGGGCTAATACCGAATTATTGACCCAATCTTTGGTGGTACTGTCGGGTTGCACATTGTGGAATGGTAAGGACTGACGGTGGGGCAGTACAGATGGAGAGTTACACTGATGGGTAATACTAATTGAATGAGTCCGTGTGGTTGTACAAAATGGAATAACTAGCTTAAGGCAGTACTGATGGAGTGCATCACTGTGGTGTAGTACTGATGGAATAACATATTGTAGGGTAGTACAGATGGAGTGACAGGCTCCAGTATTGTACTGATGGTGTGTAACACTGTGGAGTAGTACTGGTGTAATGACGTACTGTGAGGTGTATTGATGGAATGACACACTGTGGGGTAGCACGGATGTAATAGCACATTCTGTTGGAGTGACGCAGTAATACTGATGGACTGACACGCTCTGCGGTAGTACAGTTGCGATGAAAAACTGGTGAAATAGTGATGGAATTACACACTATGGAGTCGCTGCGATGGGTTAGCACACTGTGGGGTAATGCGGATGGAATGGCAGATTTGAGGTAGTCCTGATGTTGTGAAACACTTTGGGGAGTACTGATGGAAGAACATACTGCGGGGAGCATTGATGGAGTGACACGTTCTAGGGTTGCACTGGAGTGACATGATGTTGGGCAGTGCCGATGTAGTGTAACAATATTGAGTTGTATTGATGCAGTGAGACACTGTATGGTTTCACCGACGGAGTGACACACTGAGCGGTAGTACTATTGTGATGACAAACTGTGATGTAGTACTAATGCAATGACACACTGTTTGGTAATACCGATGGAATGACACAATTTGTGGCAGCACTTATGGAGTGACCCACTGGGATAGTCCTGAATGAATGATAAAAATCGGGTAGTGCTAATGGCGTGAGGCATTGTGGGGAAATACTTATACTGTGTGGAATTACTGATGGAGTGACACAGTGAGATTGGGCTGATGGAGTGAAGGACTGGTATATTTTGGGGTAGTACTGATATAGTGACACATTCGATGGTATTATTGAAGGGGTGAAAAACTGTGGGTAGAAATGATGAAATTACATACTTAAGATGGTACTGACAGAGTGAAACACCGCCGGGAAGAAATGATGGAATGACATACTGTGGGGTTGTACTGATGAGAGTGGCACGATCTTGTGTACGACTAATGGAGTAACATGTAGTACTGATGGAGTGAGAGACTGTAAAGTAGTATTGATGGAGTAACCTAACGTAGGGTAGTGTTGAAATAATGGCACATTCCGGGGTAGTTCTGATGGGGTGACACACTGTGCGGTAGTACTATTGTTGTGACATAATGTGGGATGGAATTGAGGAGTGACACTGTGCGGTAGTACTGATGGAGTGACGCAATGTAGGTTAGTACTGGTGTAACGGTATACTGTGGGATAGTACTGATGGAGTGACGCACTGTGGGGTAATACTGCTGTAACGGTATACTGTTGGATAGTACTGCTGGAGTGATATCGGAGAGACCAAACGCAAGCTCGACGATCGTTTCGCTGAACAGCTCTACACAGTCGTACCTGATATCCCGGTTGCTCAGCACTTTAACTCACCCCCGCTCCCCCATTCCCAATCTGAACTTTCTGTCCTGGGCATCCTCCATTGTCAGAGTGAGGCCCAGCGCAAATTGGAGGAACAGCACCTCATACTTCGCTTGGGCAGCAAACATACCAGCGATATGAACATTGACTTATCTAACTTCAGTTAGCCCTTGTTTTCCCTCTCTCTCCATCCCTCCTCCTTCCCAGTTCTCCCACCAGTCTCACTGTCTCCAACAAAATTCTATCTCTTTCCCGCCGACCTCTCCGACATCAGTCTAAAGAAGGGTCTCGACCCGAAACGTCACCCATTCTTTCTCTCCATAGGCGCTGCCTGTCTCGTTGAGTTACACCAGCATTTTGTGTATACCTTCCATTTAAACCAGCATCTGCATTTCTTTCCTACACGAAGTACAAGGCACGGCAGGACTTTCGGCTAATAATAGCTGTGCCGAACATGAGACGACCACCCTTACCTGCCTGCTCACAATGTATATCCCTTCATTACCTGAAAATCTGAACTTGTCTTAAATGTCATAAATGTATCTGCCTCCAACACCAATGGAGTGGGTGGTAAGATTTTAGGACCCGTTATACAGGATGATGTGACAGAGTATTTATAAGTGCACGATGAAATAGGCATAAGTTGGCATGGCTTTGTGAATGGAAGGTCGTGTTTGATAAATTTGCTGGAATTATTTGAAGAAGTAAATAGCAAAACAGCCAACGGAGGGACAGTAGATGTTGTTTACTTTGATTTTCAGAAAACCTTTGACCAGGTGTCACAAGATGGCTGCTTAGGAAGATGAGAGCCAACGGTGACAAAGGGCAGATACCAGCATGGATAACTGGCTGGCTGGATGGCAGAAGACAAAGAGTGGCAATAAAGAGGGATTTTTTTATCGTTGGCTAACAGTAACTAGTGAAGATCTTCAAGGATCGGTGTTTGTCCGCTACTCCACGTTTTATATTATGATTTGGACGAGGGGATTGAAGGCTTTGTGGCCAGGTTTTCAAATGTTACGAAAAAAGGTGGAAGGGCAGGTAGTTTAGAGAAAGCATGGACTCCGCAGAAGGACTAGGACATGTTGGGGGAATGGGTAGAGAAGTGGCAGATGGAATATAGTGTAGCAAAGTGCGGAGTACTGCATTTTGGTAGTAGGAATAATGGCGTAGACTATTGTCTAAGTGGGAAAATAATCCATCAATCTGAAGTTCAAAGGGACTTGGGAGTGCTGGTTATCATGTCGTATCTCCGTTCGTGCTACGGCCCAACAACGTGGAGTCGGCGGCCTCCAGCTGGGATCGACCTTGAAGAATCCGGTGGCAGGGCCTGGACTTCCCATCTCGGAGGCTTCGGCCGTGGGCCCTGCTGACCGCAACATCTGGAGTTCGCAGGTCCCTGGCTGGCGACCGGCTTTCGGGAGCTCCAGCCGTAGCAGCTTCGACCGCCCCGAAGCGCGAGGTTTGACCGACCCGCTCGCAGGGCCCTCATCGCCCTGCGTGGCCTGGCCGCGGCACTTCCCATCACCCGGTGGGGGCTTAGGACCTTCATCGGCCTGCTCGGCTCGACCCTGGGACTTTCCATCGCCCGGTGGGGGTTCAAAAGTCGAGAGCCTCGGTCGCCTCGTGGCACCACGGGAGAAGAATGAGGAGGAGATAAGACTTTTCTTTGCCTTCCATCGCAGTGAGGGTGTGCCTGGAGCAATCACTGTGATGGCTGTTTGTGTTAAAATTGTAATTGTGTGTCTTGTGTTCTTTATTGTCCACTGCCGGACTCACGTGAGAGGACGCTGGCGCTATTTGTTCGACGCTGCTCCGTCAGGACAAATCTTTTGTTTGTTTGTTTGTTTTTATGTCCTGACTGGTTTGTAAAGCGTCTTTGAGCAATTGGAAAAGCGCTATAAAAAATAAATGTTTATTAACATTATTATTATTATTATTATTATTCCCAAATTTTTTATCTGCAAGTTGAATCGGTGAGAATGATCAGCCATGATCACATGGAATGGTGGTGCTGGCTCGAAGGGCCGAATTGCCTACTCCTGCACCTATTGTCTATTGTCTATTGTCTAATGGAAGCAAACTCATTGCTTGCATTCATTTCAAGAGGACTTGTACACAGAAACACGGATGTAATGTTGAGGCTATACAAGGCGACGGGAAGGCCGCATTTGGAATATTGTGAGCAATTCTGTGCACCATATCAGAGGGGAGGTGTGCTGGCTCTGGAGAGGGTCCAGAGGAGGTTTACAAGAATGATCCCAGCAATAAGTTAACCTCTGGCGAGCGTTTGGTCGACTCCCGGATTGCACTCGGAGTTTAGAAGTATGAGGGTGGACCTCATTGAAACATACAGATATGTGATTGGTTTAGATCCAGTGGATGTGGAAAGTATGTTTCGACCTGTGGGAGCGTCTCGGACAAGAGATCATTTCCTCAGAATTAATCTACGTTCTCTTTTGAAGATGATCAGAAATTTATTTGGTCAGAAGGTGATGAATTTTTGGAATTATTTGCCACAACAGGCTGTGTAGGTCACGTCCGTGGATATTTAAAGGCGCAGACAGAAAGATTCTTGATTAATACAGGTATCAGAAGTTATGGGGAGAAGGCAGGAGAATGGGGTTTGGAGGGAAAAAGATTGGCGGATAAGACGATTGGCCGAATGGTCTAATTCTACTCCTATTCCTTATCACCCAATGCCCACCTGCGGTATTGCGTTCGATGCATTTAATGCCCCTTGCTTTCCTCGCACACCTCGTTTAAACTTCATCCCTTTCACCATAAAGGGGTGGCCTTCAATACTTGATATTTCCATCTTGAGAGGAATGTTCTGACTGTTTACCATATATTTGCCTCTCATAATTTGCTATCGATCTATCAGGTTACTGCCCGAACTCCGATGAATCAGTCCAACGTCTGGTTGTTCATACGCTCCAGGCGATGTACTTGTAAACGTCTTGAACACGATTTCCGAAGCGCCCATATCCTTTGTGTACGAGAGCGAACATAACTGTACACAAAGCTGCAAAAGCGGCCGAAGTAAAGTTCTCTAAAGTTGAATATTGACATCTGACTCATATTCAATGACTCGGTCAAATATAGCAAGCATTCTACGTGGCTA
The DNA here is from genome assembly GCF_053455715.1 of Rhinoraja longicauda. Classification (NCBI taxonomy): domain Eukaryota; kingdom Metazoa; phylum Chordata; class Chondrichthyes; order Rajiformes; family Arhynchobatidae; genus Rhinoraja; species Rhinoraja longicauda. The sequence goes on along the minus strand of NW_027602788.1, from coordinate 16,527 downwards.
ATTTATTACTCTAAACGTACTACCACGATTTGCGTGTTTCGCATTGGGAACTAAAGGTCCATCATAAGCAATGCTGATGCTGCGATGCATTTATATTGTACAGACAGTGAGGGCTGTTGTGCCTCGATGTTGCAGTGTACTGCTGATGTTCATCAACGGGAGGGCGTCGTGACAGATTTTTGCCACTGTACATGCACTGAGGTGCGCTGAGTGTGGATGTTGCCGTGTGCTGCTGATGTTCATCCAGGCGAGAGCGATGTGACAGTCTATTGCTACTGTACATACACTGGGGTGCGCTGTGTGAGGATGCAGCAGTGCACTGTTAAAAAATAATACTAAGTACAAAAGTCAGAGCAGCAGAGTTAGTGCACCAAGGACCATCGAGTCCTGCATTCTATCATGGCTCACCTATCATTCCCACTCAACAAGATCTCCCTCTCTCACGAGGCCCACAGAGGATGAGAGAGAGAGAGCGCACCCCTCAAATAGCTGCCTAGATAGAGAGCTACCTATTTACTATCAATATCTCCAGCTATCTCGCTGATAGCTGATATACAGATATCCAGCTTTCTAGCTGTCTAGCATTGCATGTAGATAGCTATCTAGGTAGTTCGCTATCTTGCTGTCGAGATAGCTCACACGCTGTCTGGCAGTCTATCCTGCTGGCTAGCAATCCAACTCGAGATAGCTTGAATGATAGGTAAAGAGCTAACTATTTTGGTAGCAACATAGCTAGGTCACTAACTTGCCTGAGGGCTAGAGAGATAGATAACTAGATAACTAGATTGTTAGCCAGTAGCTTTGGCGGCCAGATAGCGGTTGAGCTTGATGGAGCTTTGCTAGATGGCTAGTGAGCTAGGCATCTAGCCAGCTATACCAGTAGATAGCTCACGAGCCAGATCGCAAGAAAGTTTTATAGTGATTAATGAGCTATCTAGCTAGATCGAAATAGGTCTCTCTCGTTCTCCATTTCACCCCCCCCCCCGAGAGCGAGCGAGCGAGAGACCGCACTCCACAAAGAGCTGCCTACGCAACTAGCTACTATCTTTGCTATGCAGAGATGCAGCTATCACACTATCACACCAGAGATGCAGGTATTTGGCTATCTCGAAAGCTAACACGCTATCTGGCTGTCTTTCCCGCTGGTAATCAATCAGGAGCACATGGGCCTGAGAGGCGACCTCTACAGGCGAAATGGGTATGAGGGGAATAAATTGAGTGAATGCACAGTCTATTCAACAGGGTAGGAAAATCAAGCACGATAGGGCATGGGTTTAAGGTGAGAGGTGTTAATGTTTAATACAGATACTTAATTCTGATAGCAATTCCTGCATAGATTCATACTCATAGAATGATACAGAGTGGAAACAGGCCATTCGGCCCAACTTTCCCACACCGGCCAACATGTTCCAGCTACACGACTCCCACCTGGCCGCGTTTGGCCCATATGCCTCCAAATCTGTCCGATCCATGTACTTGTCTAACTGCTTCTTACATGTTTGGACAGTCCCTGCCTCAATGACCTCCTCTGGCAGCTTGTTCCATACATCCACCATCCTTTGCGTGAAAAAGTTACCCACCAGGTTCCTACTAATCTTTTCCACATTCACCTTGAACCTATAAATGACGCAGGAAGGTGTTCTGGAGTAAAATGGATCCCATAAGCAATTATTATTCACTGTGAGGTCGTCTTTGCATCGGGGATGGAATTTCCATTCATGACCCGTTGCCCTGCAAACGGAAGTGCATATTCCTGATCCCTTTATTGCAGATTCCCACCCCAGACGAGGACAGATCCCAACATGAACAGATAACATTTAAAACCAAGTGACGCCACTCTGTTCACCACCCGCTCTCTGTCTATTCCATTCAGTGGAACCTCTCTCTTCACTCCCCATCTGTTCCGACATGAGCTTCATCCAGTCCTCCCGTACAGGCAGACGGAACATCTTCACTCTGATCCCCAGCCATGCTCGACGCTACACAGGAACATTCACATGTTGCCATTGATCGGCCCCATCATTTACTTTCCAACTTTCTAATCATTGATGCCTTCTGCTCTGTCTCCTGACCCCGAATCTAAAACTTACGTCAGCTGCATCTACGGATGCTGCATGACTCGCTGTTATCTCTTTATTCAAGATTACAGTGTCTGTATTCTCCTTTGACATGAAAGATTTGTATTGTTTGATGACAGATTTGTTTCGTCGTCCATTACCTGATCATTATTGACGTTTGCCACAGTCTTTGTATGCGGCCCGGACTTCGATTGAGTTGATTTCCTGATAATGCGCCTTCATATTACGACGCAATGTTCCCCAACGCTTATCAAATCGGACCGATTACTGTGCCTTCGCTGTGTGAAACTGCAAATAGCTTAACTTCATCGAACGAGGGCAGATCTAATGGAGACCCCGGTCTCCTCAGACCACTGACGTGTTGCTCTTTTCGTTGGTGCTTCGTTCTTAAATCTTTCTGAAAGCTAGCAGGCGCACCACCAATAGATGATCGGATGACAAACGAGACCGTCAAATGGAACGGCAGGCATACTTACTGGTCGTGTAGGCCTACTTACTAGGTCGTGCTTAAGCCCTGCCGAGGGGGATGGACTGGGGGAGAGAGAGAGATGTTGATTTTAGTTACCTGTGCATTCCTGATGCTAGATTGGTTGAGTTCATCGCAAATGATGAACAGTACCATAGGGTTTGGTTCTTAAAGAGAGTTCATGACCGAGTATAATTCATCCGCTGCCATCTTGGTGTTGACTTTGCGTGGTATGTGGACACGATGGTTGCGGTGAATTGCCCCGGTCGATTAAATGGACGGCACATAGTGAACGGGTATTAGAGACATAGAAACATAGATCAATAGGTGCAGGAGGTAGCCATTTGGCCCTTCGAGCCAGCATCGCCATTCATTGTGATCATGGCTGATCATCCACAATCAGTAACCCGTGCCTGCATTTTCCCCATATCCCTTGATTCCACTAGCCCCAAGAGCTCTGTCCAACTCACTTTTAAATGCATCCAGTGATTTGGCCTCCACTGTCTTCTGTGGCAGAGAATTCCACAAAGTCACAACTATCTGGGTGATTTTTTTTTGCACCTCCGTTTTAAATGTCCTCCCCTTTATTCTTAGACCGTGGCCCCTGGTTCTTTCCTTTTCCAGAATCTGACACCATTGAGATAATAATTTCCGTCTTTGTTTTCGCCGCCATAGTGGATAACCCCACATTTATCTACGTCATACTGCATCTGCCATGCATCTCCCCACTCACTCAACCTGTCCAAGTCACCATGGATAAACAGTGACATTATCAGTGTGGTCAGTGATGGGTCTGGATAAGCAGTGACATTATCAGTGTGGTCAGTGATGGGTCTGGATAAACAGTGACATTATCAGTGTGGTCAGTGATGGGTCTGGATAAGCAGTGACATTATCAGTGTGGTCAGTGATGGGTCTGGATAAGCAGTGACATTATCAGTGTGGTCATTAATGGGTCTGGATAAACAGTGACATTATCAGTGTGGTCAGTGAAGGGTTTGGATAAGCAGTGACATTATCAGTGTGGTCAGTGATGGGTCTGGATAAGCAGTGACATTATCAGTGTGGTCAGTGACGGGTCTGGATACGCAGTGACATTATCAGTGTGGTCAGTGATGGGTGTGGATAAGCAGTGACATTATCAGTGTGGTCAGTGATGGGTGTGGATAAGCAGTGACATTATCAGTGTGGTCAGTGATGGGTATGGATAAGCAGTGACATTATCAGTGTGGTCAGTGATGGGTCTGGATAAGCAGTGACATTATCAGTGTGGTCAGTGACCCTCATCTCATTAAATCTGACCCCGATGTTTTACCTTTGACATGATGTAAATAAGGAATCCTTTTATTTTATTTCAAATGTTGGACTCTAAAGGGTTAACGAAGGTTCAGTATCCATAATTAATCTCATCAGCAATGAGCGCTAACTCCATCTTGCTGCTCTATCCACGCTGGTAAACACGGCAGCTGAAGATACGTTAACTTGTTATTTTCTTCTTAATTAACACAGGTTAGAAATGCTAATTAACTCTCTCCGGCAGACATTTGAAAGAATAACACATCATGCTGAAAATTAAAATGCAGGATCAGATCTGAGAAAGGGGGAGTTGAGTAAATGTGCTGTGTACTTCGCCCAGTGGGGAATATTAGTTCCAGCCGGTGAACACGAGCTGTGGCTCTGTTCAATCTGCAGTTTATTTTGCGGTGAACCACTTCAGACCAGGTGACAGGTAGATGTGAATTCAAACCCACAGACCAGACAGCAAGGTCGGTCTGAGAGTAAATGACCAACTCATCCGTCTGGGCTTTCCACACAGCGGCACACAGAAAGCTGCCACACACGCAGACTTCATTTATGTGCTTATTTATTAAGTCATTCAAGAGAGCATATCTCCCATCATGCAGTGCAAATCTGGCACTCGTAGAAACTGAAATAAACACTTCAATGATCAGGGAATGTTATTAAAAATGACCAATGTAGATGACAGGCAAATCCCCTCATTTCAAGGCTGGAGTTCAGTGTTAACAAAATATCCAAGGGCCATTGAAAAGCAGTTTATTTGTTAGTGCTGTACCTGGCGCAAATTTCAGACAAAGGTTGCCGTGTTTCATGGGGAGAGATGGTGCATTTTAGTTCGTCTGAACTATTCCCATTTACCGGCATATGAATCGCAAAATGTACCGGTAAAGTTTCCAGTTTGGCAGCATCTTTCCTATAGCATGGTACCCAGAACAGAACATAATATCCCAAATGCGGTCTCACGAAGGTCTTATATTACTGCAACATTACCTCCCAACATCCATACTCAATACTCTGGCAGATAAAGACCAATGTGCCAAAAGCCTTTTTGACCACCAGATCTACCTGTGACTCTGCCTTCAAGGAACTGTGCACCTGCACTCCTAGATCCCTCTGCCCGACAACACTACCCAGAGCCCTACCATTCACTGTGTCGGTCCTGCCCTTGATAGATTTCTCAAAATGCAATACCTCACTTTGCAATACTATAATTTGATTGGACTATAGGAGTAAAGAGAACCTTTTGCATTTGTATAGGTCAGTGGTGAGACTACATCTGGAATATTGTGTGCAGTTTTGGTCTCCTAATTTGAGGACGAACATCCTTGCGATTGAGGCAGGGCAGAGTCGTTTTACTAGATCAATCCCTGGGATGGCCGGACCGTCACATGAGGAAAGATAGGAAAGACTGGACTTCTATTCACTGGAATTGAGAAGTATGAGAGGGGATCTTATAGAAACGTATAAAATAATAAAAGGTCTGGACAAGCTAGATGCAGGAAAGATGTTCCCGGTGATGGGGGAGTCCAGAACCAGGGACGACAGTCTAGGAATAAAGGGGGTGGGCATTTAAAGCTGAGGTGAGAAAAACCTCTTCACCCAGAGCGTTGTGAATTTGTGTAATTCTCTGCTACAGAAGGCAGTGGAGGCCAATACACTGGATGAATTTAAAAGGGAGTTAAATAGAGCTCTAGGGGCTAGCGGAATCAAGCAATTTGTGAAGAAGGCAGGCACGGGTAACTGAATGTGGATGATCAGCCATGATCACAATGAATGGCGCTGCTGGCTCGAAGGGCCAAATAGCCTCCCTCTGCACCTATTTTCTATGTTTCTATGTTTCTCACATTTATCTGCATTAAATTGCATCAACCATTCCTCGGTACACTTGGCTAATCGGTCAAGATCCTATTACACTTCATTACAACCATCTTCACTGGTTTCCGCAAAACAACCTACTATTGTATCATCTGCAGACTTGCTATTCTTGCTGCTGTGTTTTCTCATCCAAATCTTTCATATAGTCGACAAACAGTAACTGGCCCAGCATCGAACCCTGAGGGACGACACTAATCACTGGGGTCCAGTCCGAGAAGCAACCTTCCATCATAACCCTCTGCTTCCTTCCATGAAGCCAATGTGCTATCCATTAAGCTATCTCTCCTTGAATCTCATGCGATCTATCCTTCAAGAGCAGGCTACCACTAGGAACCTTCTCGAATACTATGCTGATGTCCAAATATACAACATCTACAGCTCTCACCTGATCGACCTTTTTGGTCAGGTCTTCAAAAAGCTAACTATAAAAGGTACTTTCAGGTACATAGGTACTAAAATTACTCACTATAAAATGTACGAAATAAAGGTGCTAACACAAAAGTACTCTCGCAACCTTTAAGGAACATTTAGACAGGTGCATGGATAAGCCATTGATAGGAAAATGTGCCGATCGCAGGCAGGTGGAACTAGTGTGGAGGAGACATGTTGGCCGGTGTGGGCAGGCTGGGCCGAAGCCCCTGTAAGATTCTATGACTCTGTCTCTATAACTGGAGGGTGTGTGCACAAATAGTGCAGTAAGATATTCCACACTTGTCCATGGATCTCTGTCCTGGGATCGAAGATCAGATTCACTTAGAAATATAGAAACATAGAAACATAGAAAATAGGTGCAGGAGGAGGCCATTAGGGCCTTCGAGCCAGCACCGCAATTCATTGTGATCATGGCTGATCATCCACTTCAAGACAAATCATGTAAATCATACTTTTTTAAAACATCAACAGTTAGCAGTTCTGTTGAATGGTTAGCCATTGATCGGTAACCTGCATACATGTCCAATCATCTACAGTGGCTCAGCACGAGGCCAATGTTGTCAATGGTTTCACTGGTGAAAATATATCTGAGCATTGTGCGACGGAACTGGGACTGGTTGTTATGTGAGATGTCCTTGGAATGGATGAGTCACAGAAAGTACATGTGTGTGATTTCAGTGAAGTAGGTAATGGGTCTGGATAAGCAGTGACATTATCAGTGTGGTCAGTGATGGGTTTGGATAAGTAGTGACATTATCAGTGTGGTCAGTGATGGGTCTGGATAAGCAGTGACATTATCAGTGTGGTCAGTGATGGGTCTGGATAAGCAGTGACATTATCAGTGTGGTTAGTGATGGGTCTGGATAAGCAGTGATGTTATCAGTGTGGTCAGTGATGGGTCTGGATAAGCAGTGATTTGGTTAGTGATGGGTCTGGATAAGCAGTGATGTTATCAGTGTGGTCAGTGATGGGTTTGGAGAAGCAGTGACATTATCACTGATCTTACGATCTAATAGAAACATAAGTGTAAGAAAATAACTGCATATGCTGGTACAAATCGAAGGTATTTATTTCAGAAAATGCTGAAGTAAAGCAGCAGGTCAGGCAGCATCTCAGGATAGAATGAATGCGTGACGTTTCGGGTCGAGACCCTTCTTCAGACTGATGTCAGGGGGGCGGGACAAAGGAAGGATATAGGTGGAGACAGGAAGATAGAGGGAGAACTGGGAAGGGGTGTGGAAGAGAGGGACAGAGGAACTATCTAAAGTTGGAGAAGTCAATGTTCATACCGCTGGGCTGCAAGCTGCCCAAGCGAAATATGAGGTGCTGTTCCTCCAATTTCCGATGGGCCTCACTATGGCACTGGAGGAGGCCCATGACAGAAAGGTCAGACTGGGAGTGGGACGGGTAGTTGACGTGCTCAGCCACCTGGAGATCAGGTTGGTTAAGGCGGACTGAGCTAATAGAAACATAAAATTATAAAGGGATTGGGTAGACTAGATGCAGAAAATGTTCCCGATGTTGGAGGAGTCCAGAACCAGGGGTCACAGTTTAAGAATAAGGGTTAGACTATTTAGGACTGAGGTGAGGAAAAACATTTTCACGCAGAATTGTGAACCTGTGGAATTCTCTGCAACAGAAGGCAGTGGAGGCCAATTCACCGGATGTTTTCAAGGCATAGTTAGATAATGCTCTTCGGGTAACGGGAACAAGGTATATGGGGAGAAAGCGGGCACGGGGTACTGATTTTGGATGATCAGCCATGATTATGTTGAATGATGGTACTGGCTCGAGGGCCGAATGGCCCACTCCTGCACCTATTTTCTATTTCTCTATGTTTCTGTGTCTATGCATCAGGTTGCGATGCTTCCATTTCATCTTAACTCCCGTGTTTTGTATTTCATACGAAAGTGGATAACAAACCTGTGTTTTACATTATTGCATATGTTTGGCTATAAAGGGTTAACGTATGTTCAGTATCTGTAATTAATCTCATCTGGAATGATCACTAACTCCATCTTGCTGCTCTATCCACGCTGGTAAACACGGCAGGTGAAGATGCTTTCATTTGTGATTTTCACCTTAATTAACAATGGTTATAAACACTAATTGCCTCTCTCCGGCATATAATTTAAAGAATAACACATAATGCTAAAAATTAAAATGCAGCTTCAGATCTGAGCTAGGGAGAGTTGAGCAATTGAGCTGTGCCATTCACCCAGTGGGGAATATTAGTTCCAGCCGTTGAACACAAGATTCTGTTGAATCTGTAGTTTATTTTTTATTGAACTACTTCAGACCAGTTGACAGGTTGATGCTAATTCAAACCCACAGACCTGACAGCAAAGTCAGTCTGAGAGTGAATGACCAACTCACCTGTCTGGTCTGTCCACAGTGGTTTAGAAAAATAGAAACATAGGCAATACTTGCAGGAGTAGGCCATTTGGCCTTTTGAGCCGGCACCGCCATTCAATATGATCACGGCTAATCATCCTAAATCAGTACCCCGTTCCTGCTTTCTCCCCATGTAGCTTTATTCCGTTAGCCCGAAGAGCTATATCTGACTCTCTCTTGAAAACCTCCTGTGAATTGGCCTCCACTGCCTTCTGTGGCAGAGTATTCCACAGATTCACAATTCATCTCAACTGGGGAGGCCGATGACAGATCAGTTTTTCCTTATCTCAGTAACAATTGAGCTACCCCTTATTCTTAAACTGTGATCCCTGTTCTGGACTCCCCCAACATCGTGAACATTTTTCCTGCATCTAACCTGTCCAATCCCTTAAGAATTGTATATGTGTAAGAAGGAACTGCAGATGCTAGTTTAAACCGAAGACAGACACAAAAAGCCGGAGTAACACAGCGCCACAGGCAGTATCTCTGGGGACAAGGAATGGGTGGAGACCCTTCCACAAAATTGTATATGTTCTACAAGATCCCCTCTCATCCTAAATTCCAGTGAATTTAAGCAAACTCTCACACACACTCAGTCTGTATTTCTGTGCCTATTTATTAATAATACCAGAGAGCATTTCTCCCTTCCTGCTGTGTATAACTGGCTCACATAGAAACTGAAAAAAACACTTCAATGATCAGAGACATATTAAAATGACCAACGCGTATGACAGGCATTTATATCATGTTGTTGCTTAAACTGCAAGTTTGATAAAATTCGACACCTAATGGCGTTTAATTCCTCGGATTTCCAGGCTGGAGTTTAGTTTGAGGAGAGTGAAGAACATGTTGCACACTTGCGAGGGAAATGAACAATGTGTCTCCGTTGTTGATGACACCACCACCCAATACAGCATCGCCACTGCTGTGCAGTCAGTGATGTGTCCGCTATGTGGCTACAACTGGGGAGACCGACGACAGAGCACATTAGAGATTACACAACCGCTGATTCCAGTCATGGGAACAGCAGGGAAACAGGCCCTTCAGCCCGACTCGTCCGTGCAGACCGAGATGCCTATCTACGGTAATCTCATTCACCTGTATTTGTCCCAGATCCGTCCATTTCCATCCGAAACAAACGGCTGTCCAAATGCTGTTTATTTGCTGAGATGGTATCTGTCCCCACCGTCTCAAAAGAAAAGATTGCTCCATCGTTGAAGTCAGAATTCCCTTAAATCTCTCCCCTTTCGATTAAATGTACGTTCTCTGGGTTTAGATTTTCCCAGCCTGGGAAATAACTGTGACCATCTACTCAATCCTGCTGTAGCTGACATTATTTTAGAAGCCTCAGTAAGGTCGTCCATCTGCATTCATGCTCCAATGAGATCAATCCCACCTGATCAAATCTGTCCTCAAACTAACGCTGTCCATTCCAGAAAACATCCTGGTGAATCTGTTCCGCATTGCCTCTGGCAATAGGACATTATTTGTATAATATGGTGACCAGAACTACACAAAAGGGCCTCACAGATATTTGAAGTACAACCGAGGGGAGCGCTGCACTTGGAGGAGCAGTTAAGTCTTGATTATTCTTTATTTGGATGATCAGCTGTAGTGCAAGTTTATTCACAATCAGACGCACAGGGAGGTGAAACCATCAGTGAGTTCAGAAGTGTCAGTACCGATGACCTGGAACCGAGGCAGAAAGGTGAATGAACTGTAGAGCAGAGCGATCTAGGACGACAGGTACATCGTGTATTGAATGTAGCGTCACGGGTTGATAGTGTGGTCAAAAAGACTTTTGTAACATTGGCCGTCTTCGGTCATAGCATTGTGTATAGATATACGGAGGCTATGCTGCCGTTGTGTAAGAGGTTGGTGAGGCCGCATTTGGAATATTGTGTTCTGTTGTGGGCACCATGATACAGGAAAGATGGTGTCAATCTGGAAAGGTGATAGAGGAGATTTACGAGGATGTTACCAGGAACAGTGGGCCTGATCTGGAGGGACAGGTTCAGCAGGCTGGTACTATATCCCTTGGTGCATATAGGCTAGTACTATATCCCTTGGTGCATATAGGCTAGTACTATATCCCTTGGTGCATATAAGCTAGTACTATATCCCTTGGTGCATATAGGCTAGTACTATATCCCTTGGTGCATATAGGCTAGTACTATATCCCTTGGTGCATATAGGCTAGTACTATATCCCTTGGTGCATATAGGCTAGTACTATATCCCTTGTTGCATATAGGCTAGTACTATATCCCTTGTTGCAGGAGGATGAGGGATGATCTTCTACAGCTGGACAATATAATGAGAGGAATAGATCTGGTAGATGCATAGAGAAGGGGAATCAAGAACCAGGGGGGCTAGGTTTAAGATGAGGTGGGGGGGGGGATTTAATCGGAACCTGAGGGGTATTTTTCACACAAAGGGTGGGGGGGTGTGGAACGAACTGCCAGAGGAGGTAGTTCAGCCCTGTACTCATAGAGTCATAGAGTGATATGGTGTGGAAACAGGCACTTCGGCCCAACTTGCCCACACCAGCAAACAGGCCCCATCTACATTAGTTCCACCTGTCTGCATTTGGTCCATATCCCACCAAACCTGTCCTATTCATGTACCCAACCTGTCTAACTGTTTCACAAATATTGGGATAGCCCCTACCTCAAATACCTCCTCAGGCAGTTTGTTCCATACATCCACCACCCATTGTGTGAAAAGGTTACCCCTCAGATTCCTATTCAATCATTTTCCCTTCAACTTAAACGTATGTCCTCTGGACCTCGATTCTCCTACTCAGGGCAGGAGAAGCTGAGCATCTACCCGATCTATTCCTTTCATGATCTAAAACACGTCTATGAGATTACCCCTCATCCTCCTGCGCTCCAAGAAAACCAAGCCCAGCCAATTGATTATGTCTTCAAACTAACGCTGTCCATTCCAGATAACATCCTGGTGAATCTGTTCCGCACTGTCTCTGGCAACAGGACATCATATCTATAATATGGTGACCAGAACTACACAAAAAGGCCTTGCAGATATTTGAAGTACAACTGAGGAGAGCACTGGAACTTGGAAGAGCAGTTAAGTCTTGATTTTTCTGTATTTGTGTGATCATTTGTAGTGTAAGTGTGTTCAGAATCATATGCAGATGGGAAGTGAAACCACCAGTGAGTTCAGAGGTGTCCGTACCAATCAGGACGGGGCAAATGTTGTCAAAGGTGGTGAAAATATATTTGAGCAGCATGCGATGGAACTGGGTAGCTGGTTGTTACAGTATGTGAGATGTCCTTGGAATGGATGATACAAAGAACATACCTGTGTGTGACGTCAGTGTGGTCAGTGATGGGTCTGGATAAGCAGTGACATTATCAGTGTGGTCAGTGATAGGTCCGGATAAGCAGTGACATTATCAGTGTGGTCAATGATGGATCCGTATAAGCAGTGACATTATCAGTGTTGTCAGTGATGGGTCTGGATAAGCAGTGACATTATCAGTGTGGTCAGTGATGGGTCTGGATAAGCAGTGACATTATCAGTGTGGTCAGTGATGGGTCTGGATAAGCAGTGACATTATCAGTGTGGTCAGTGATGGGTCTGGATAAGCAGTGACATTATCAGTGTGGTCAGTGATGGGTCTGGATAAGCAGTGACGTTATCAGTGTGGTCAGTGGTAGGTCTGGATAAGCAGTGACATTATCAGTGCGGTCAGTGATGGGTCTGGATAAGCAGTGACATTATCAGTGTGGTCAGTGATAGGTCTGGATAAGCAGTGACATTATCAGTAATTAATCTAATCTCCAATGAGCTCTCACTGCATCTTCCTGTTCTATCCGCGTTGGCAGGTGCAGACATATTTATTTGTTATTTTCATTTTAATAGGCAGTGGTTAAAATGAGTAAATAACTTTCTCCGGCATACAAGTGATAGAGTAACACATAATGCGTCTCCCCAACACTCCTCACTCTCTCTGCCTCTCTCCCTCCCGCTCCGCCCATTCACTCTCCCCACATACTAATCCCCCTCTTGCTCACCAATTTTCCGACCCTCTGACTTCCCACCTCCTCCCCTCTCTCCACACTCCTCCCCACTATCTCCCCACACTCCTCTCTGTCCTGCCACACTCCTCTAATCTCTCTCCCCACACTGCTCCCCCTCTCTCTCCGCACCTCCTCTCTCCCCACTCTCCTCTCACTCTCCATCCCCACACTCCGTCTTTCTCCCCACACACTCACTACTCCTCCCCCTCTGTCTCCCCACACTCCTCCCCCTCTCTCTCTCCCCACATTCCTCCCCATCTCTCTCCCCACGCACACCCCCCTCTCTGCCCATACTCATCCCCCTCTCTCTCCCCACACCCCCTCTATCTCTCCCAATACTCCACCACCCTCCAGTCACTCATATCCCTCTCTCTCCCCTCCTCCCTGTCCCCATCCTGCCACTCTTTCCATACCATCCTTCCTCCCTCTCTCTCACACTCCTCCCTCCCCTCCCCTAAAACCTCTTTCCCCACACTCTTCCCCGTCATTTAACCCACACTCCCCCTCTCTCCCACCACACTCCCCCTCGCTCTCCACATTCATCCTATCTTCTCTCTCTTCCCACAGTATTGAATTCCTCTCCCCACACCCCCTCTCTTCCCATCCTCCATTCCCACACTCCTCCTCCTTTCTCACCACTCCTCCCCTTTCTCTCCCCACACACCTTCCTCTCTCCTCACTCACCTCCCTTACTCTCCACACTCCTTCCCTCTTCCTCTCCACAATCCTCACTCTCTCTCTCTCTCTCTCTCTCTCCGGATAAGCAGTGACATTATCAGTGTGGTCAGTGATGGGTCTGGATAAGCAGTGACATTATCAGTGTGGTCAGTGATGGGTCTGGATAAGCAGTGACATTATCAGTGTGGTCAGTGATGGGTCTGGATAAGCAGTGACATTATCAGTGTGGTCCGTGATGGGTCTGGATAAGCAGTGACATTATCAGTGTGGTCAGTGATGGGTCTGGATAAGCAGTGACATTATCAGTGTGGTCAGTGATGGGTCTGGATAAGCAGTGACATTATCAGCGTGGTCAATGATGTGTCTGGATAAGCAGTGACCTCCCCCCCATTTCTCCCCCTCCTGCTCTCCCCACGTCACTCAATATTTGCCCACTTCTTCTCTCCCCGTCACATTGCTCCCTCCCCTCCACCGCTCCCCATCGCTCCGCTCTCTCTCCCCACAATCCTCCTCCTTTCCACTCCTCCCCTTTCACCTCCCACACACCTCCCTTTCCGTCCACACTCCTCCCCTCTTTCTCCCACATTCCTCGCTCTCTCTCTCTCTGGATAAGCAGTGACATTATAAGTGTGGTCAGTGATGGGTCTGGATAAGCAGTGACATTATCAGTGTGGTCCGTGAGGGGTCTGGATAAGCAGTGACATTATCAGTGTGGTCAGTGATGGGTGTGGATAAGCAGTGACATTATCAGTGTGGTCAGTGATGGGTGTGGATGAGCAGTGCCATTATCAGTGTGGTCAGTGATGTGTCTGGATAAGCAGTGACATGATCACATTAAATCTGACCCCGATGTTTTACATTTGATACGATGTAAAATAAAGGATCCTTTCTTTTTTTCAATCAGGTTTTATTGATTTTTCACAGAGATATATACGAAACTACATCATCGACATAAATAAAATAAAATAAGAAAAACATCAAAAATGAATAAATAAATAAAGGTGATAGATAAATAAATAAATATATGCATATGCATAAGACAGTGTGGTACACTTACTAAATAAAATATTAAAAAGTAACAATGATTGGTTATCTAGAGATATTTCAATATTCGCACAAACATGCCATCTAGTTCTATATAACACAATCTTCCAATATCTCGCTCGGCATTTATCTCGTTGGTGTCATGGCTCAAATAAACGATCCATTTTTCCCAGATCCTCTGAAAGAATCCCTTCTTTTTAATTCAAATGTTTGACTCTAAAGGGTCGACTCAAGTTCAATATCCATAATTAATCTAAACTTTAATGAGAACTAACTCTATCTTCCTGCTCGATCCACGCTGGTAAACACGGCAGCTGAAGATGTATTAACTTGTTATTTTCTTCTTAATTAACACAGGTTAGAAATGGTAATGAACTCTCTCCGGCATACACTTGAAAGAATAATACACAACGCTGAAAATTAAAATGTATCTTCAGATCTGAGAAAGGGGGAGTTGAGTAACTGTGCTCTTCCCTTCGCCCAGTGGGAATATTAATTCCAGGCGGTGAACACTACCTGTGGGTCTGTTCAATCTGCAGTTTATTTTGTAGTGAACTACTTCAGACCAGTCGACAGGTAGATGTGAATTCAAACCCACAGGCCAGACAACAAGGTCGGTCTGAGAGTAAATGACCAACTCATCCGTCTGGGCTGTCTACACAGCGGTACAGAGAAAGCTGCCACACACGCAGACTTTATTTGTGTGCTTATTTATCAAGTAGTTCAAGCGAGAAAATCTCCCGCCGTGCAGTGCAAACCTGGCACTCGTAGACACTGAACTAAACACTTCAATGATCAAGGACTATTATAAAAATGACAGGCAATTATGTTATGTTTTTTGCATCTTTGAGCAATGTGGACACCTGCTGATGTTTAATTCCTCTGATTTCAAGGCTACAGTTTAGCGGTAACCTAATATCCAAGAACATAAATGTGTATAGTAAAAGCTTATTTAGGTATGTCAAGAGTTTTAAAAATGGTAAGATAAATGTGGGTCCCTTGATGACAGAAGCAGGCGAATTTATCAAGGAAACAAGGAAATGTCAGACGAGCTGACCAGGTACATTGGATCTGTCTTTACTAAGGAAGACACAATCAATCTCCCAGATGTACTAGTGGACGGAGGTCTTAGGGTGACGGACGAACTGAAGGAAATTCACATTAGGCAGGAAATGGTGTTGGGTAGACTGATGGGACTGAAGGCTGATAAATCCCCAGGGCCTGATGGTCTACATCACAGGGTACTTAAGGAAGTGGCTCTAGAAATCGTGGACGAATTGGTGATCATTTTCCAATGTTCTATATATTCAGGAGCAGTTCCCATGGATTGGACGGTAGCTAATGTTATTCCACTTTTTAAGAAAGGAGGGAGACAGAAAATGGGAAACATAGAAAATAGGTGCAGGAGGAGGCCATTCGGCCCTTCGAGCCTGCACCGCCATTCAATATGATTATGGCTGATCATCCAGCTCAGTGACCTCTACCTGCCTTCTCTCCATACCCCCTGATCCCTTTAGCCACAAGGGCCACTTCTAACTCCCTCTTAAACATAGCCAATGAACTGGCCTCAACTACCTTCTGTTTATAGAGAATTCCACAGACTCACCACTCTCTGTGTGAAGAAATGTTTTCTCATCTCGGTCCTAAAAGACTTCCCCCTTATCCTTAAGCTGTGACCCTGGTTCTGAACTTCCACAACATCGGGAACAATCTTCCCGCATCTAGCCTGTTCAACCCCTTAAGAATTTTATGTTTCTATAAGATCCCCCCTCAGTCTTCTAAATTCCAGCGAGTAGAAGCCTAGTCTATCCAGTCTTTCTTCATATGAAAGTCCTGCCATCCAGGGATCAATCTGGTGAACCTTCTCTGTACTCCCTCTAAGGCTGGAATGTCTTTCCTCAGATTAGGAGACCAAAATTTCACCAATCTCACCAATGCCCTGTGCAACAGCAGCAGAACCTCCCTGCTCCTATACTCAAATCCTCGCGCTATGAATGCCAACATACCATTCGCTTCCTTCACTGCCTGCTGCACCTGCATGCCTACATTCAATGACTGGTGTACCACGACACCCAGGTCTCCTTGCACCCCCCTTTTCCCTCTGATCTCCCTCTCTCTCACACATTCTCTCCATCCCCCACAAAACTCAACACATCAAGTAATGAATTGTTAAAATCTTTTAATATGTAAGAGAGAGAGAGAGAGAGAGAGAGAGA
>NW_027602787.1:0-27886 GCF_053455715.1 Rhinoraja longicauda | reverse complement strand
AGAGAGAGAGATGGCAGTCCAAATTTCGTCCAATTTGGATGACAAATAAAGCTATCTTGATCTATCTTGATCTTGATCAATGATCAGGGACTGTCATTAAAAATGATCAATATATCTGACAGGCAATGGTGTTATTTTTCCTGCTTAATCTGCATCTTTGAGCAAGGGGGCGATTGGGTGAATGTGAGGGGCTGGGGGTCCCGGAGCGGGGCCGGCGATGGGATCATCCGCCCGGGACTGACAGCTGGAAGATGCGGCGGTGAATGTGAGGAGCCGGAGCCCGGAGCGGAGAGACTGCGGCCCCCCTCTGGGATGCGCTCAGGGCGCGGGTTTATTAATGAGCCGCAGCGCTGAGGTGAGCGGATATTTCACCGCGCTCTTCACCTGCTCCCTGAACTTGGACTGGGTCACCGCGTAAATAAATGTGTTGGTGCAGCAGCTGAGATTCCTCAGCAAAAACCCGACGAAGCTAAAGATATATTGGGAATCATTCAGATCATTCCCAGTCCCTGTGATCTGATAATAGACGACGTTTACAACCACCGTCAGCCACAGGAGGATGAAGCTGCCGGAGATGGTGAAGAGTAAAACCACAGACCTCCTCCTGCTCTCCATCTCCGGGTCACTGCGCTTCTCCCCCTTGCTCTCACCCCTCAGCCCCTGACGGACCCGACTGGCCACTAAAATGTGCCGGACTGTCAGAGCGTTGAGCAGCAGGATCACAGCGAAAGGGAGGAACGGAGTTAAAACCGTGTCGATCCAGTCAAATGCCACCCACCCGGGGTCAGTGTAAACACTGTCCACCGCGGCACAGCCCCACGGGACATTGTCGATGGTTGTTCGGGGTTCCCGTGTGAAGTAGCGGGGAACGTTTTTCAGACACAGCAGAACGCCGGCTGTTGCGAGAACCGCAGCCGCAGTTTTCCCGGTGCAATATTTAGTTTTCAGCTTCTGGAAACAAATGGCGACAAAGCGATCAAAGGTGAAAGTGACGGTGAACCAGACAGAACAGTCTGTAGCTGAATACCTCAGTACTTCGTTAACACGGCACACAGGGGTGATGGACAGGAAACTCCAATAAAAGTAATGGGATCGGATCCGATACAAAATGACCTCGGTGATCAGGGTGAGTAGATCGGCCGCTGCCATGGCCACCAGGTAGCGAGTGGTGCAGGTGGAGAGGCCGCACTTTCCCCGCGACAGGATCACAATCGCCACTAAATTCACTGCGGAAAGAGAAGGGGAGCGGACACTGGGCATTACTGAACACGGTCTCCGGGGCTGAACACCGGCTCCACTTTCAGCTGGAGATCAGGAGTGTTGGAGTCGGTGCGCGGCTGCAGGTTTAACAATGTCAGACCCGGCTCCGACTGTGCCCGACCTGCCTGCTTCAGGGGAGAGGAGATAAGGCGACGGGCGGGGTAAAGGGCGGGGAGGGAACGAGCAGCCGCCCGCTACAATAGGCGGAATGGTCCTGTCTACAGTTAACCCCGCTCACAGTCTCTGATGGGGCCGGTTTCACAGAATTAACCGTGACCGGCCGCGTTTAACCAGGGCTCTGGGAACTCGGCATCTGATGGGGACGAGGAGGGTTCCAGAGGGAAGGCAGGGACAACTTAGGATCCGGCAGCAGAGTGGCTCCGTTAATGGATTCATTCCTCAGTTCGGTAACAACACACGCCGGTAGATCCGCGGCCACTGGTTCAGGAGATCGATCCAATTATTGACCAACAGGTGGAGGAATCTGACTGTGACAGACTCCACAGTGAGACGTGTCCACAGGAGCGGGTGTTCACTCTGATCAATAACTCAGACACAGTGAACTTCACAATGTAAACCCCTCCCAGTCACACCGTCCCGGAGAGCTGCCTGTCCCGAGCACTGGGACAACTGTGGGCAAGGTCCCACTGAAGGCAAGAACAACATTCTAGTGGGTCCCGGCAGTGGGAGAAAGAGAGGGTTAGTTTCGGCTGTCTGAAAATGAGAAAAATCACAGCGTTAATTCAAAGATATTTCACTGAGAGGATATACTTGATATACTTCACATATTCTTGCACAACGTCCATCAGTTGGGAATCATGTAACACGATCAGAATCAGGTCAACACCGGTTATCAGACGGAGTTATAAAACTTGAATTATTCTGCTCACTTACCAGGGACTCCAACGGCAGCAATGATCACGTACAAGATTTTCTCCACGTCTAAATATTCCCAAAGCTTTTCCCACATGTTCTCTGACCAGCGACGTGTCTCCGTGAGCTACCGGTAATCTCTCGGAATGAAATGCCGGGGCAGAACATTCCCGGAGATTTTATACCATTTTCCGTCTCCACCGGGACAGTGAAGTTTCAACAGAATTAAAAATAGAGATTTTGAAATGATTCGCAAACAGATGACATCAGCCAAGTGAAATCCCTGCTGAGACAGGTCGTGATTTATTCAGGGAATTGATTGAGAAACTCCAAAGACTGGGAATTGTGGCGATACTGGGGGATGGAAATTGGGAGCGGCATTGTTCCAGCAAAGGGGATATTGTTTCAAACTCCATCAGGTCCAACTCTCCGCCTCGTGTTGTTTGTCTGATTTCCTTCAATCCGCTTCACTCACTAAGGCAATCCCAAATTCCAGGGACCCTCTCAGGGCTTCTGGTGACCAGTTTGAAGGTGGACTGGGCGACATTTGTCCACAGGTTGAGGGATTAGATCAACAGATCACCTCGCACTAAAGTGGCCCCTCCACTCTGCTTCACCACTCAATATGATCGCGGCTTAACTGACTGCAACCTCACCCCCACACTCCCGGCGAGGCCGGTAACCATTCACTCCTTGCTTGTCTGCAGTGGGGCTGATTTTGCGCCGGGACAATAACATTCTCTGCCTTCGTCACCTCTGAGGAGGAACGACCCAAAGACTCTCGACACTCAGAGAACAGAAACATTGTGGCTTCAGAATTGTCCTCAACCCAAATAAAACAGCGAATGATCCGGCACATCTCCCTCCTCCCTTTCTCTCTCTCCCTCCTCCCTTTCTCTCTCCCTCCTCCCTTTCTCTCTCCCTCCATCCTTACTGCTGTCGCTCTCTCTGAACTATCACTCTCTCCTACCATCTCTATTCTTCCTCTCGGCTCCGCCATCTCTCTGTCAACCTCTCTCGCCTAACCCCCCCTCCTTCTCACTCCCATTGCATCTATCCCTCCGTTTCTTTCTAACTATCTGACCCTTCCATCGCCCCGTTTTGCCAACCCACGCGATCTGAACTCCGCTCTCTTTTCATGTTCTCACTCTCCCTTTGTTACTTAACTCTCCCTCCATCTCTTCTTTCGTCTTCTCCGCTATCTCTTCCTTTCATCACTGTACTCTCTATCTGTCTCTCTTTTTTCCCCAACACTCCTCCTGCTCGCCCTCACTTCTCTCTCCAAGGCCTTTCTTGGGAAGTGCGGTTAAAACGGCCCGCCACCATGGGATGTCTCTCTACCCCGTTCCCGCACACTTCAATAGCCCTTCCAGGTGAGACAGATGTTCACCTGCACCACCTCTAATCTCATCTACTGCATGTGGTGTTCCAGATATGGCCTCCGTTACATCGGCGTGGTGAAATGGAGACTCGGCGACCGTTTTGTCGAACACTCACCCTCGTTCTGCTAAGGCTTGCCGTATCTCCCCGTTGCAAGCCATTGTAACTCCCCCTCGCACACTGACCTTTCTCTCCTGGGCCTCCACCAGTGCCAGAGAGGTTACATTAAAACAGAAAGAACGCCGCATCATAGTCCGCTTGGGAACCTTGCAACCTAATGGTATGAACATTAGCAAATGCCAGGTAACTAACGTGCAACTTCACGCTCTTCCCTCGCTCTATCTCTTCCTTCACGCGGACTCGCACTTGTTCATCCCCTCCACCTCACCTTCAACCAATATTCCCTCATCTCTCTTTATATTTTCAACCTGCTCAATCCTTATCTCGCAACGTTTATCTTCTAACCTCTGATCTCAACCACCTAACTATGGAAACGGTATTCACCCACTCATCATTCAACTCGCTTTGTCCTGCTGTTCCAGCCTTCTCCAGCTTCACACCACAATCAGTCTGAAGAAGGGTCTCGAAACGAACTTCACCCACCCATGTCCTTAGCAGGCTTAGCCAGTTCGGCGTGCCCTCTACAACTCTCACCAACATCTACAGATGCACCATAGAAAGTATTTTATCAAGATGCATCAGAGCTTGGTTTGGGAACAGCTCCATACAATAATGCCAGAAATTGCTGCGAATTGTCCAGACCATCACACAAAGCAACCTCCGTTCTATTGACTCAATTTATAAACCACGCTGCCTCGGCAAGGCCAGCAGCATAATGAACTACTGCGCAGTTGTACTGATGGAGTGACACAATGTGGGGTAGTACTGATGGAGTGACACAATGTGGGGTAGTACTGATGGAGTGACACAATGTGGGGTAGTACTGATGGAGTGACACAATGTGGGGTAGTACTGATGGAGTGACACAATGTGCGGTAGTACTGATGGAGTGACACAATGTGCGGTAGTACTGATGGAGTGACCCCAGTTGATGCAGTACGGGTGGATTAATATACTGTGGTTTAGTACAGATGGAGTGACAAAATTTGCAGTAGTACTGATGAAGTGACACACTTTGCAGTTGTTCTGATGGAATGATACATCGTGGGGCTCTACTGATGTAGTGACACACTACGGGTAATACTCATGGCGTGGCACAATGTGTAGTACTGTTGTTATGACTAACTGACGGAGGGACACACAGTGGAATAGCACTGATTTAGTGACAAATTGTGAGGTCATTGCATCAGTACTACTACGCAGTTTGTCACTCCGTCAGTACTACTTCAGTGTGCAACTACATCCCGTGGGGTAAAACAGATGGAGTGACACGCTGTGGAGCAGTACTGATGGAGTGACACACGGTGCGTATTACTGATGGACTGACACACTGCGCGGTTGTAATGACGGAGTGAGATACTTCGCTGTAGTGCTGATTGAATGACACACTGGGGTAGTGTGGACAGAATGGCGCACAGTAGGCTAGTACTGAAGTATTGACCCAATCTTTGGTGGTACTGTCGGGTCGCACATTGTGGAATGGTAAGGACTGACGGTGGGGCAGTACGGATGGAGAGTTACACTGAATGGTAATACTAATTGAATGAGTCCGTGTGGTTGTACAAAATGGAATGACAAGCTTAAGGCATTACTGATGGAGTGCATCACTGTGGTGTAATACTGATGGAATAACATATTGCAGGGTAGTACTGATGGAGTGACACGCTCCAGTGTTATACTGATGGAGTGTAACACTTTGGAATAGTACTGGTGTAATGACGTACTGTGGAGGTGTATTGATGGAATGACACACTGTGGGGTAGCACGGATATAATAGCACATTCTGTTGGAATGACGCAGTAATACTGATGGACTGACACGCTCTGCGGTAGTACTGTTGCGATGAAAAACTGTGGTGAAATAGTGATGGAATTACACACAATGGAGTCGCAGCGATGGGTTAGCACACTGTGGGGTAATGCGGATGGAATGGCAGATATGAGGTAGTCCTGATGGTGTCAAACACTTTGGGGAGTACTGATGGAAGAAGATACTGCGGGGAGCATTGATGGAGTGACACGTTCTAGGGTTGCACTGGAGTGACATGATGTGGGGCAGTGCTGATGGAGTGTAACACCATGGAGTTGTATTGATGCAGTGAGACTCTGTGTGGTTTCACCAACGGAGTGACACACTGAGCGGTAGTACTATTGTGATGACAAACTGCGGTGTAGTACTAATGCAGTGACACACGGTTTGGTAATACTGATGGAGTGACACAATTTGTGGCAGCACTTATGGAGTGACCCACTGGGATAGTCCTGATTGAATGATAAACATCGGGTAGTGCTAATGGCGTGAGGCATTGTGGGGAAGTACTAACAGAGTGAAACTGTGGGGAATTACAGATGGAGTGACTAGGTGAGGTAGGACTGATGGAGTGACATACTGTGGGGAATACTAATGGAGTGACACTGCGAGGAAGTACTGATGGGTTGACACTGTGGGGTAGTACTGATGGAGTGACACGCTGCGTGGTATACTGATGGAGTGATAATCAATGGTATGTACTGATGGAGTGACACACGGTGGCGTAGTACTGATGCGACGATAACCCCAGTGATATTCCTGATGGTGCGATGCTCTATGGGGAGGCACTGATGGAGTGGCACAATGTAGGGTAGTACAGATGGAGTAACAGACTACATTTTATTACTGATGCAGTGGTATACCGTGGGTAGTGCTGGTGGAGTGACACATTTTGAGGTAGTACTGATGGAATGGCGCACTATGTGGCAGTTCTGACGCAATAGCATATTGTGGAATAGTACTGATTGAGTGACACCCTGCGGTGTAGAACTGTTGGATAGACATATACCAGAGTAATACTGGTGGATTGAAGCACTGTGGGGTAGTACTGATGGAATGACTCATTGTTTAGTATTGATGGAGTGACACACCGTTGGATAGTACTTATAGAGTGACACCCTGTGTCGTAGTACAATAAGGGGACGTGGCTGCGTTCTGCAGCTGTGGCTCACCGGCAGTCTCTCTGTCTTTTTTTTTGTTTTGTATATTGTCATCATTTAAATGTACGTTTTGATCTATTTTTAACTCTGTTTATGTGGGGGGTGGTGGGGGGGTGGGGGGGGGGGGAGGTGGGGAAAACCTTTTTTTCCCAATCTCCTCCTCAACGGAGATGCGACCTTTCCCGTGTCGTGTCTCCGTTCGCGCTATGGCCTAACACCATGGAGTCGGCGGCCTCCAGCTGGGATCGACCTTGAAGACTCCGGTCGCAGGGCCTGGACTTACCATGTCGGAGGCTTCAGCCGTGGGCCCTGCGGACCGCAACATCTTTGGTTCGCAGGTCCCTGGCTGGCGACCGGCTTTCGGGAGCTCCAGACGCAGCAGCTTCGACAGCCCCGGAGCGCGAGGTTTGAATGACCCGCTCGCAGGACCTTCATCGCCCTGCGTGGCCTGGCCGCGGCACTTCCCATCACCCGGTGGGGGCTTAGGACCTTCATAGGCCTGCTCGGCTCGACCTGGGACTTTCCATCGCCCGGTGGGCACTTCAAAAGTCGGGAGCCTCGATCGCCTCGTGGCACCACGGGAGAAGGATGAGGAGGAGATAAGACTTTTCTTTGCCTTCCATCACAGTGACGGTGTGCCTGGAGCAATCACTGTGATGGCTATTTGTGTTAAAATTGTAATTGTGTGTCTAGTGTTCTTTATTGTCTACTGCCGGACCCTGACGTGAGAGGACGCTGGCGCTATTTGTTCGCCGCTTCTCGTCAGGACAGTTCGTCTGTTTGTTTTATGTCATGACTGTTTTTGTAAAGCGTCTTTCAGCACTAGGAAAAGCGCTATATAAAATAAATGTTTATTATTATTATTATTATTATAATGGAATAATACACAAGGTGGTACTGATGTTGAAAAACACTGTGGGTGTGTATTGATGGAATGGTATATAGTGCGGTAGTACCAATGAGGTGACACGCTCTGGGGTTGTACTGATGGAGTGACATAGTGTGTTCTAGTAATGATCGTCTAACACACTGAAGGCTTGTATTGATGGAGTGATCACCAGTGGGGTTGTACTAGTAAAGTGACAAACTGTGTGCAGGTACTGATGGAGTAAAACATTTTAGTGTATTACTGACAGAGTGACACAGTGTGCGGTAGTACTGATGGAGGAACAAGCGATATGGTAGTACAGATGTCGTGGCACACTGTCGGATAGTAATAATGGTGTGAAACTAAATGGGGCAGTACTGATGTAATGACATATTATAGTGTAGTTCTGATGGCGTGACACATTGAGGGGGAGAACTGATCGAATGACGCACTGTGGGATAGTACTGATGGAATGACTATCCATTTGCTAGTACTGATGCAATGGCATTCTATGGGGTAGTACCGAATGAATGACACGTTCTGATGCAGTAATGATGAAGTAACCGACGATGTGGTAGTACTGACGGAGTGACATGCTGAGCACATGGTATTGGAGGTAGGGTAATGACATGGATAGAAAGTTGGTTGACAGACAGAAAGCAAAGAGTGGGGATAAATGGGTCCCTTTCAGAATGGCAGGCAGTGACTAGTGGGGTACCGCAAGGCTCGTTGTTGGGACCGCAGCTATTTACAATAAACATCAATGACTTGGATGAAGGGATTAAAAGTACCATTAGCAAATTTGCCGATGATACAAAGCTAGGTGGCAGTGTGAACTGTGAAGAAGATGCTATGAGGTTGCAGGGTGACTTGAACAGGTTGTGTGAGTGGGCGGATGCATGGCAGATGCAGTTTAATGTAGATAAGTGTGAGGTTATCCACTTTGGTGGTAAGAATAGGAAGGCAGATTATTATCTGAATGGTGTCAAGTTAGGAAAAGGGGACGTACAACGTGATCTGGGTGTCTTAGTGCATCAGTCATTGAAAGGAAACATGCAGGTACAGCATGCAATGAAGAAAGCCAATGGAATGTTGGCATTCATAACAAGAGGAGTTGAGTATAGGAGCAAAGAGGTCCTTCTGCAGGTGTACAGGGCCCTAGTGAGACCGCACCTGGAGTACTGTGTGCAGTTTTGGTCTCCAAATTTGCGGAAGGATATTCTTGCTATTGAGAGCGTGCAGCGTAGGTTTACTAGGTTAATTCCCGGAATGGCAGGATGGTCATATATTGAAAGACTGGAGCGACTCGGCTGTATTCACTGGAATTTAGAAGGATGAGGAGAGATCTTGTCGAAACGTATAAGATTATTAAGGGGTTCAACGCGTTAGAGGCAGGAAACATGTTCCCAATGTTGGGGGAGTCCAGAACAAGGGGCCACAGTTTAATTAAGGGGTAGGCCATTTAGAACTGAGATGGGGAAAAAGAATTTCAGTCAGAGAGTTGTGAATCTGTGAAATTCTCTGCCTCAGAAGGCAGTGGAGGCCAATTCTCTGAATGCATTCAAGAGAGAGCTAGATAGAGCTCTTAATGATGGCGGAGTCAGGGGGTATGGGGAGAAGGCAGGAACGGGGTACTGATTGAGAATGATCAGCCATGATCACATTGAATGGCGGTGCTGGCTCGAAGGGCCGAATGGCCTCCTCCCGGCCTCCTCCTGCACCTATTCTCTATTGTCTAGCTAGAGACATGGGCAGCTCTCTATGCGGTGCGCTCCCTCTCTCGCGAGGCCCACAGATGGAGATCTAGCTATATCTAGCTTTGTAGATAGCTACCTAGCAAATTAATTGCCAGATAGGTCGCTCACAATGGCTATATATCTAGATGACTGGATGACTAGATACCTAAATGGCTATCTGGTAAGACGGATTAAAGGCTAGTTGGCTACATGTCTCATTTACCAGCTGGGAAGCTGGCTGGCTGGGTAGATGGCGAGCTGAATAACACCAGATGGGTGGGTCGTCAGATAACGAGATGGCTTGATGAGTAGATGGCTAGAAGGCTTGATGGCCAGCTGGCTATATAGTTAGATAGCTAGATAGCTATGCAGCTGCCTAGATAGATAACTACACAGCTAAATAGCTAGATAGTTGGATAGCAATAGGAGATATGTAAATCGCTAGATGGCTAGATTAAGAAATAAACAGCTAGATTGATTGTTACAAAGACAAATGGATAGATAGCTCCGTAATTAGATCATTGGATAGCTAGCTAGACTGCTAGCTATACAGCTGAATAGCTGGATATTCAGATTGCTAGCCAACGGGGTAGATAACTGGGGAGATATCTAAATATATAGTTAACTATAGAGTAAGATAGCTAGCTAGGTAAATAGTTAGGAGTGTGCATAGCTAGGTGACTAGCTCGATAGAGAGATAGTTAGCATGCTAGCTAGTTAGAGAGGTAGCTATTTAGCCTGTTAACTATACAGCTGGACAGCTGGATGGATAGTCAAATTGATAGGTTGCTGGATCCCTAAATAGGCGGAAAGCTGCTTTACTAGTTAGCATGACAGCTAGATAGCTGGATATCAAGTTATGTAGATCGATAGTCAGCGGCAAAGACAGCCAGAGAGCGTGTTAGCTCTCTACCTAGCTAAATAGCTGCATTGCTAGATAGCTTGAACGTTAGACAGATGGCTGGCGAGATAGCTGGATCTCTGCACAGCAAAATAGTTAGGTAGTTTTGTAGTCAACTCTTTGTGGAGTGCCCTCTCTCGCTCACTCGCTTTCTGGCGTCCGCGTGAACGGGAGAACGAGAGAGTCCTAGTTGGATCCAGCTAGATAAATCTCTGTAAAACTCACTTGCTATATGTCTACTGAGCCATCTACTGGTGTGGCGGGCTAGATGCCTAGCTTACTAACCATCTAGCAAAGCTCTACCAAGCTAAACCGCTATCTGGCCGCCAAAGCGGTTGGCTAACAATCTACTAATCTAGTTATCTCTCTGCCTAGCCATCAGTCTCGTTAGCGACCTAGCTATGTAGCTACCAAAATATCTAACTCTGTAGCTATCAATCCAGCTATCTCGAGAGCTATATTGCTAGCCAGCAGGATAGACTGCCAGACAGCGTGTGAGCTATCTCGATAGCAAGATAGCGAACTACCTAGCTAGCTATCTACATGCAATACTAGAAAGCTAGAAAGCTGGACATCTGTATGGCGAGATAGCTGGATATATTGATAGTAAGATAGGTAGCTCTCTATCTAGGCAGCTATTTGAGGGGTGCGCTCTCTCTCTCATCCTCTGTGTGCCTCGTGAGAGAGGGAGATCTTGTTAGATCCAGCTAGATAGATAGCTACCTAGCACGTGAGATAGCTGGGTAGTTAGGAAAATAACTGCAGATGCTGGTACAAATCAAAGGTTTCACAAAATGCTGGAGTAACTCAGCAGGTCAGGCAGCATCTCGGAGAGAGGGAATGGATGACGTTTCGGGTCGAGACCGAAGAAAGGTCCCGAACAGAAACGTCACCCATTCCCTCATTTTGTGATACCCAGCTACATAGTTAGATTGCTAACTAAATAGCTATACGTATAGATGACTAGTTAAGATGGCTAGATGGCTGGATGGTTAGATCGCTTGAGAGGTAGATGGCTATTTGGCGAGACGGTTAGAAGGCTAGTTGGGGAGAGGTAAAGGGACAGGTGTTGATCGAGGGGGAGGTAAAGGGACAGGTGTTGTTCGAGGGTCGGATCCCTTTACCTCCCCCCTCAAATTCATCCAAGGACCCAAACATTTTTTCCAGGTGAGCCAGATGTTCACCTGCAACTCCTCCAACCTCATCAACTGTATCCACTGTCCCAAGTGTCAACGTCTCTCAATCGGCGACACCAAGCGCAGGCTCGGCGATCGTTTCGCTGAACACCTCCGCTCAGTCCGTCTCAACCAAACTGATTTCCCGATGGCTCAGCATTTCAACTCCCGCTCCCATTTCCAATCTGACTTTTCTGTCCTAGGCCTCCTCCATTGTCAGAGTGAGGCCCAGCGCAAATTGGAGGAACAGCACCTCATATTTCGCTTGGGTAGTTTACACCTCAGCGGTATCAACAGTGACTTGTCTAACTTCAGATAGTCCCTGCTTTCCCTCTCAATCCTCTCCCCTTCCCAGTTCTCCTACCAGTCTTCCTGTCTCCGTCTATATCCCATCTTTGTCCGGCCCCATCCGGTGATATCAGTCTGAAGAAGTGTCTCGACCCCCGAAACGTCACCCATTCATTCTCTCCTTAGATGCTGCCTGACCCGCTGAGTTACTCCAGCATTTTGTCTACCTTAGCTAGATAGCTAGTCAGGTAGATATATAAATATATTGATAGCTACAGATCGAGATGGCTAGATAGCCACATAGCTAGATAGTTAGATAGCTAGAGAGCTAGCGTGGCTTATAACAATTAGCTGGATAAAGAGATGGGCGGCACGGTGGCGCAACGGTAGAGTTGCTGCCTTACAGCGAATGCAGCGCCGGAGACTCAGGTTCGATTCTGACTACGGGTTCTGTACTGTAAGGAGTTTGTACGTTCTCACCGTGACCTGCGTGGGGTTTCTCCGAGATCTTCGGTTTCCTCCCACACTCCAAAGACGTACAGGTATGTAGGTTAATTGACTGGGTAAAATGTAAAAAATTGTCCCCAGTGTGTGTAGTATCGTGTTAATGTGCGGGGATCGCTGGGGCGGCGCGGACTTGGTGGGCCGAAAAGGCCTGTTTCCGCGCTGTATCTGAAATATGAAATAATAATATGAAATAGCTAGACTGCGTCGGGAATCGCATTTATGCGCACATTTTCTCAATGGCATTTGTAAAAGTTTTGACGTCGTCGTTCGGGTCAATTGTCGAATCCTTGAATAGCGACCAGTGTTAGAGCTCTAGGGGCGAGCGGAATCAAGGGATTTGTGGAGAAGGCAGGCACAGGTTACTGATTGTGCATGATCAGCCATGATCACAGTGTATGGCGGTGCTGGCTCGAAGGGCCAAAGGGCATCCTCCCGCACCCATTTTCTATGTTTTCTATGTCTTTCGACTCCGTCCAATCCCGGAGTCAGTAATGAGTTCATAAGTTCATACGTCATTTGAGTAAGTCACTCGGCTCACCGAGTCTGCTCCGCCATTCGATCATGGCTGCCCTATCTTTCCCACTCAAACCCAACCCCAACTTTGACACTCTGACTAATCACGGACATGTCAATCCCCAATTTCAAAACCTGTTAATTCCCCAATGACGGCCTCCAGAGGCGTCTGTGGCAGCATTCCCCAGATTCACCACCCTCTGACTAGCCTCAGAATAAAACGACATACATTTAAAATGAGATGATGAGGGATTTATTTCGTAAGAAGGTGGTAAATCATTGGAATTCTGCCACAGACAGCTGTAGAAACCATCATTGGGTATTTTTAAATCGGAGCTGGACATGGTCGTGATTCGTAAGAGTATCGACAATTACGGGGAGACGGTAGGAGAATGGAGTTGAGTAGGAGCGATAGGTGAGCCATGATAGAATGTGGGAGTGGACTCGATGGGTCTTGGTGCAATAACTCTGCTGCTATGACTTTTGTACCCAGTGTTCTTCTTTATCAGTGCACTGCATCATCCTCACACAGCGCACCCCAATGGATGTACTGTAGCAATAGACTGTCACGTCGCCCTCCTGTGGACGAACATCAGCAGCACACGGCATCATCCACACACCGCGCACCCCAGTGGATGTACAGTGGGAATATACTGTCATGGCGCCCTCCCCTGGATGAACATCAGCAGCACACGGCAACATCCACACACAGCGCACCCCAGTGGATGTACAGTAGCAATATACTGTCACAGCGCCCTCCCCTGGATGAACATCAGCAGCACACGGCATCATCCTCACACAGCGCACCCCAGTGGATGTACAGTGGGAATATACTGTCATGGCGCCCTCCCCTGGATGAACATCAGCAGCACACGGCAACATCCACACACAGCGCCCTCCCGTGGATGTACAGTAGCAATAGACTGTCACGTCGCCCTCCCCTGGATGAACATCAGCAGCACACGGCAACATCCACACACAGCGCCCTCCCCTGGATGAACATCAGCAGCACACGGCAACATCCACACACAGCGCCCTCCCGTGGATGAACATCAGCAGCGCACGGCAACATCCACACGCAGCGCACTTCAGCATGTACAGTGAGAATATACTGTCACAGCGCCCTCCCGTGGATGAACATCAGCAGTACAATGCAACATCGAGGCACAACAGCCCTCACTGTCTGTACAATATAAGTGCATCGCAGCATCAGCATTGCTTATGATGGACCTTGAGTTCCCAATGCGAAACACGCAAATCGTGGTAGTACGTTTAGAGTAATAAATAAGCCACGTAGAATGCTTGCTATAGTTGACCGAGTCATTGAATATGAGTCAGATGTCAATATTCAACTTTAGAGAACTTTACTTCGGCCGCTTTTGCAGCTTTGTGTACAGTTATGTTCGCTCTCGTACACAAAGGATATGGGCGCTTCGGAAATCGTGTTCAAGACGTTTTCAAGAACATCGCCTGGAGCGTATGATCAACCAGACGTTGGACTGGTTCATCGGAGTTCGGGCAGTAACCTGATAGATCGATAGCAAATTATGAGAGGCAAAGATATGGTAAACAGTCAGAACATTCCTCTCAAGATGGAAATATCAAGTATTGAGGGCCACCCCTTTATGGTGAAAGGGGTGCAGTTTAAACGAGGTGTGCGAGGAAAGCAAGGGGCATTAAATGCATCGAACGCAATACCGCAGGTGGGCATTGGGTGATAAGGAATAGGAGTAGAATTAGACCATTCGGCCAATCTTCTTATCCGCCAATCTATTTCCCTCCAAACCACATTCTCCTGCCTTCTCCCCATAACTTCTGATACCTGTATTAATCAAGAATCTTTCTGTCTGCGCCTTTAAATATCCATTGACGTGACCTACACAGCCTGTTGTGGCAAATAATTCCACAAATTCATCAATTTCTGAAAAAATAAATTTCTGATCAGCTTCAAAAGAGAACGTAGATTAATTCTGAGGAAATGATCTCTTGTCCGAGACGCTCCCACAAGTGGAAACATACTTTCCACATCCACTGGATCTAAACCATTCACATATCTGTATGTTTCAATGAGGTCCACCCTCATACTTCTAAACTCCGAGTGCAAGCCGGGAGCCGACAAACGCTCGCCAGAGGTTAACTTATTGCTGGGATCATTCTTGTAAACCTCCTCTGGACCCTCTCCAGAGCCAGCACACCTCCCCTCTGATATGGTGCCCAGAATTGCTCACAATATTCCAAATGCGGCCTTCCCAGCGCCTTGTATAGCCTCAACATTACATCCGTGTTTCTGTATGCAAGTCCTCTTGAAATAAATGCAAGCAATGAGTGTGCTTCCATTAGACAATAGACAATAGACAATAGACAATAGACAATAGGTGCAGGAGTAGGCCATTCGGCCCTTCGAGCCAGCACCACCATCCCATGTGATCATGGCTGATCATTCTCACCGATTCAACTTGCAGATAAATTTTTTGGGAATCCTTAACCAGCACTCCCAACTCCCTTTGCACTTCCGATTTATGGATTATTTCCCCACTTAGACAATAGTCTACGCCATTATTCCTACTACCAAATACTCCGCACTTTGCTACACTATACTCCATCTGCCACTTCTCTACTTCTAACGGCTGCGGCTCGCTGGCAGTCTGTTCGTCTTTTTTCCTTTTTTTTTTGTTGTGTGTCGGTGTTGGGATGGTTTTTGTTTTTGTTTTTTGGCTGTGTATGTGTGGGGTGGGGGGTGGTGGGGGAAACCTTTCCTTTTTAGGTCTCTACCTCACGGCGCGGGGCGCGACTCGGCCGCGGGCCTTCCATCGCCCGCGGGGCCTTCCATCGCCCAGTGCGGCTCGGCCGCTGGACTTTACACCGCTGGTGCGGCTCGCCCGCGGGACCTAACATCGCCCGGTGCGGCTAGGCCGCGGGAATTAGCAGCGCTGGTGCAGCTCGGCCGCGGAACCTAACATCGCCCGGCGCGGCAGCGGGACGGTTCAGCGCCAGGTGCGGCTCGGCCGCGGGGCATTCCATCGCCCGGCGCGGCTCGGCCGCGGGACTTTACATCGCTGGTGCGGCTCGGCCGCGGGACCTAACATCGCCCGGCGTGGCTCGGCCGCGGGACTTTACATCGCTGGTGCGGCTCGGCCGCGGGACCTAACATCGCCCGGTGCGGCTCGGCCGCGGGACTTAGCAGCGCACGGTACGGCCGCGGGGCCTTCCATCGCCGGCTCGGCCGCGGGACTTTTCAGCACCCGGTGCGCCTCGGCTGCGGGGCCTTCAATCGCTCGGCTCGGCCGCGGGACTTTTCAGCTCCCGATTCGGCTCGGCCGCGGGGACTTCCATCCCCTTGCGGGGACTTTGCGGGTCGGTCGGGGACGAGCTGTCTGTCCGTGGGCGTGGGGGGGAAGAGAGTGGAAGTTTTGTTGCCTCCATCACAGTGAGGGGGTGTTTGGAGTCACTGTGATGGATGTTTGTGTTGGGGTCATGTGTCTTGTATCCATTTTCTTTGTGTGTGACTGCAATGTAATTTCGTTCGGTACCTCGGTACCGAATGACAAATAAAGCTCTGTATTCCCCCAACATGTCCAAGTCCTTCTGCGGTGTCCCTGCTTTCTCTAAACAACCTGCCCTTCCACCTCTTTTCGTAACATCCGCAAATTTTGCCACAAAGCCTTCAATCCCCTCGTCCAAATCATAATAAAAAAGTAGAGTAGCGGCCCAAACACCGATCTTTGAAGATCTCCACTAATTACTGTTAGCCAACGAGAGAAAAAAATCCCTCTTTATTGACATTCTTTGTCTTCTGCCATCCAGCCAACCAGTTATCCATGCTGGTGTCTGTTCTTTGACACCGTGGGCTCTCATCTTCCTAAGCAGCCATCTTGTGACACCTTGTCAAAGGTTTTCTGAAAATCAAAGTAAACAACATCTACTGTCTCTCCTTTGGATGTCTTGCTATTTGCTTCTTCAAATAAATCCCGCAAATTTATCAAACACGACCTTCCATTCACAAAGCCGTTCAAATTTCTGCCTATTTCATCGTGCACTTATAAATACTCTGTCACATCATCCTGTATAACGGGTCCTAAAATCTTACCACCTACTCCAGTGGTGTTGGACGCAGATACAATAGTGACATTTAAGACAAGTTCAGATTTTCAGGTAGTGAAGAGATATGCATTGTGAGAAGGCAGGTAAGGGTGGTCGTCTCATGTTCGGCACAGCTATTATTAGCCATTAGCCGAAAGTCCTGCCGTGCCTTGTACTTCGTGTAGGAAAGAAATGCAGATGCTGGTTTAAATCGAAGGTAGCCACAAAATGCTGGTGTAACTCAACGAGACAGGCAGCGTCTCTGGAGAGAAAGAATGGGCGACGTTTCGGGTCGAGACCCTTCTTTAGACTGATGTCGGAGAGGTCGGCGGGAAAGAGATAGAATGTTGTCGGAGACAGTGAGACTGGTGGGAGAACTGGGAAGGAGGAGGGATGGAGAGAGAGGGAAAGCAAGGGCTAATTGAAGTTAGATAAGTCAATGTTCATATCGCTGGTATGTTAGCTGCCCAAGCGAAGTATGAGGTGCTGTTCCTCCAATTTACGCTGGGCCTCACTCTTACAATGGTGGATGCCCAGGGCAGAAAGTTCAGATTGGGAATGGGGGAGCGGGGGTGAGTTAAAGTGCTGAGCAACCGGGAGATCAGGTACGACTGTGTGGAGCTGTTCAGCGAAACGATCGTCGAGCTTGCGCTTGGTCTCTCCGATATCACTCCATCAGTACTATCCAACAGTATACCGTTACACCAGTACTACCCCACAGTGCGTCACTCCATCAGTACTATCCCACAGTATACCGTTACACCAGTACTACCCCACAGTGCGTCACTCCATCAGTACTATCCAACAGTATACCGTTACACCAGTACTACCCCACAGTGCGTCACTCCAACAGTACTATCCGACAGGAAACCATTACACCAGTACTACCCTACAGTGCGTCACTCCATCAGTACTACCGCAGAGTGTCACTACCAATTCCATCCCACATTATGTCATAACAATAGTAATACCGCATAGTGTTAGGTCACTCATCAATACTACTTCACAGTCTGTCACTCCATCAGTACTGCATGTTACTCCATCAGTAGAACCCAAGAGCGTGTCACTCTAATCAGTACAACCCCACAGTATGTTATTCCATCATTTCTGCCCCACGGTGTTTCACACTGTCAGTACTACCTTAGGTATGTAATTTCATCCGTACTACCCACAGCTTTCCCCCCTTCAGTAATACCATCGATTGTGTCACTCCATCAGTGCTACCCCGAAATGTACCAGTCCTTCAGTACTACCCCACAGGATGTTAATCCATAAATACTATCCCACAGCGTGTCACTCCATCAGTACTACCATTTCGTCTGTTACTCCATCATTACTGCATCACAACATGTCATTCATTCGGAACTATCACATGGAATGCCATTGCATCAATAATACTAAATGGATAGTCATTCCATCAGTACTAACCCACAGTTTGTCATTCTATCAGTTCTCCCCCTCAATGTGTCACTCCATCAGAACTCCCCTATAATGTGTCATTACATCAGTACTACCCCATTTAGTTTCACACCATTAATACTATCCCACAGTGTGCCACGACAACAGTACTACCATATCGTTTGTTCCTCCATCAGTACTACCGCACACTGTGTCACTCCATCAGTTATACACCAAAATGTTTTACTCCATCAGTGCCCGCCCACAGTTTGTCACTTCACTAGTGCAACCCCAAAGTGTATTGCTCCATCTGTGCTGCCCACATTGTGTCAATCCATCAACACTACCCCACTGGTTATCACTCCATCAATACAAGCCTACAGTATGTTAGACGATCATTACTAGAACACACTATGTTACTCCATCAGTACAACCCCAGAGCGTGTCACTCATCGGTACTACCGCACTGTATACCATTCCATCAATACACACCCACAGTTTTGCAACATCAGTACCACGTTGTGTATCATTCCATTAATACGACCACACAGGGTGTCACTCTATCAGTACTATCCAACGGTGTGTCACTCCATCAGTACTACACAATGAGTCCTTCCATCAGTACTACCCCACAGTGCTTCAATCCACCAGTATTACTCTGGTATATGTCTATTCAACAGTACTACACCGCAGGGTGTCACACAATCAGTACTATCCCACAATATGCTATTGCGTCAGTACTGCCACATAGTGCGCCATTCCATCAGTACTACCTCAAAGCGTGTCACTCCACCAGCACTTCCCACATTGTGCCACTGCATCAGTAATAAAATATAGTATGTTACTCCATCTGTACTACCCTACACTGTACCACTCCATCAGTGCCTCCCCATAGAGCATCGCACCATCAGGAATATCACTCGGGTTATCATTGCATCAGTACGCGTGTCACTCCATCAGAACAATCCATTATCACTCCATCAGTACTACCACGCAGCGTGTCACTCCACCAGTATTCCCCACAGTATGTCACTCCATCAGCCCTATCTCACTGTGTCACTCCATCAATAATTCCCCACAGTTTCACTCTATTAGTATTTCCCCACAATGCCTCACGCCATTAGCACTACCCGATGTTTATCATTCAATCAGGACTATCCCAGTGGATCACTCCATAAGTGCTGCCATAAATTGTGTCATTCCATCAGTATTACCAAACAGTGTGTCACTGCGTTATTACTACACCACAGATTGTCATCACAATAGTACTACCGCTCAGTGTGTCACTCCGTCGGTGAAACCACACAGTGTCTCACTGCATCAATACAACTCCATGGTGTTACAGTCCATCAGCACTGCCCCCACATCATGTCACTCCAGTGCAACCCTAGAACGTGTCACTCCATCAGTACTCACAGCAGAATGTTCTTCCATCAGTACTCCCCAAAGTGTTTCACATCATCAGGACTACCTCAAATCTGCCATTTCATCCGCATTACCCCACAGTGTGCTAACCCATCGCTGCGACTCCATAGCGTGTAATTCCATCACTATTTTACCACAGTTTTTCATCGCAACAGTACTACCGCAGAGCGTGTCAGTCCGTCAGTATTACTGCGTCACTCCAACAGAATGTGCTATTACATCCGTGCTACCCCACAGTGTGTCATTCCATCAATACACCTCCACAGTACGTCATTACACCAGTACTACTCAACAGTGTTACACTCCATCAGTACAACACTGGAGCGTGTCACTCCATCAGTACTACCCTACAACATGTTATTCCATCAGTACAACACCACAGTGATGCACTCCATCAGTACTGCCTTAAGCTTGTTATTCCATTATGTACGACCACACGGACTCATTCAATTAGTATTACCCAACAATGTTACCCTCCATCTGTACTGCCCCACCGTCAGTCCTACTTCAGTGTGGAAGTCACAATGTGCAACCCGACAGTACCACCGAACATTGTGTCAATACATCAGTACTCGCCCACTGTGCGCCATTCTGTCCATACTGCCCCCAGTGTGTGATTCAATCAGCACTACACCGAAGTATGTCATTCCATCAGTACAACCGCGCAGTGTATCACAACATCAGTACTGCTCCACAGAGTGTCACTCCATCAGTTTTACCCCAAGGGGTGGGGTGATGGAGTGACAAATTGCGTGGTAGTACTGATGCAATGACATGAGTACTACCACGCAGTTTGTCAACCGTCTCATTCAACACCTTGAGCAGGGTCTCCTTGCAGAAAGCCAGTGCGGTTTCCGTGCTGGACGTGGAACTGTCGACATGATATTTGCTGCACGCCAACTCCAGGAAAAATGCCAAGAGCAGCACAGCGACCTGTTCGTGACCTTCGTCGATCTAACAAAGGCCTTCGACACTGCCAGCAGAGATGGCTTGTGGATAATGCAGAAGTTTGGCCGTCCCAGCAAGTTCATCACGATTGTCCGGCAGTTCCATGACTGCATGATGGTGAAAGTGCTAGATGATGGAGACTGAAGCCTTTCCAGTGACAAACGGCGTGAAGCAAGGTTGTGTTCTTGCCCCTACACTCTTCAGCATGGTCTTCTGTGCCATGCTGACCGATGCCTTCCGTGACTGCCAGGATGGAATACACATCAGGTACAAGAACTGACAGCAGGCTGCTCAACCTCAGGCGCCTGCAAGCTGTTACAAAGGTGAAGGAGACCATCATCAGAGATTTCTTGTTTGCTGGTGACTGCGCCCTCAACGTCAGCACAGAGCAGAAAATGCACCATGAAATGGACTGCTTCTCAGAGGCCTGTGACAACTTTGGTCTCTCCATTAGCACCAAAACGTCTGAAGTTATGTACTAGCCGCGCCTGGAAAGCCCTATCAGAAACCACACATCACGGTGAAGGGGCAGAATCTACAGGCAGTCGACACCTTTACCTATCTGGGCAGTACACTCTCGCGAGTGGTGAACATTGACGCTGAGGTCAACAACAGAATGGCCAAGGCCAGCGATGCCTCTGGGCGACTCCGTGGGAATGTTTGGGAGCGGAGAGGACTCAGCCTTACCACCAAGCTGAAGGTCTACCGTGCAGTGGTACTCTATGCAAGTGAGACCTGGACTTGTCTGCAGCAGACATGCCAAACAGCTCAACCACATTCACTTGAGCTGCCTACGCAGACTCCTTCACATCAGGTGGCAGGACAAAATTCCCGACACAGAGGTCTTGGAACGGGTCGGACTCCCCAGCGTACACACCCTCCTACGGAAAGCCCAAGCCAGATGGGCAGGCCATGTCGTCAGAACGCCCGAGAGTCGACTGCCAAAACAACTTCTGTATGGAGAACTGTGTCAGGGCAAGCGCTCAGTAGGAGGACAGAAGAAACGGTTTAAGGACTGCCTCAAAGTGTCCCTCAAAGACTTGGACATCAACCTCAGCACTTGGGAGTCTCTTGCTCTGGACCGTCCCAACCTGGCTAGCAAGCTCACCACAGGAGCCCGTGCAGCAGAGAACAGACGCACTGCAGAGGCCCAGAGGAAACGCACCGCGCGCAAGGCCTGGGCTACCTCCACTTCCACTGCAGCACCCATCCACTTGTGTCCTACGTGTGGGCGTGTCTTCCGGGCCCGCATTGGCCTCACCAGTCACTTCAGGACCCACAGTCGCCAATCCTCCAACTGAAAGTGAAGTCATGGTCAACTTCCAACCCGAAGGACGAACAACAACAACAACACAGCGCATTGTGTCACTCCATCAGTACTACCCCCACATTGTGTCACTACATCAGTACGACCCCCACAGTGTGTCACTCCATCAGTGCACTGCACAGTGTGTCACTCCATCAGTACTACTGCGCAATGTGTCAGTTCATCAATACAACTCCAAAGTGTGTCACTCCATCTGTACCAACCCACAGTGTGTTAATCCACCATTACTACCATACATTATGTCACTCCATCAGTTCCACTGCACAGTGCGTCACTCCATCAGTAATGCACCGCAGCGTGTCACGTCGTCACTAAAACCCACAGTATGCCATTACATCATTACAAACACACATGTTCACACCCTCAAACACAGTCAAACACGCACACACACATACCCGCGCACGAAGACACACACAATCTCTCAAATGCAATCACAAACAATCAAATATACTCTCACACGTACACATGCATTCACACTAACAGATATTCACACGCACTAGCACTAAGAGACACGCACTTATCACACACTTACACACGAACACATTCTCTGCCAACAACATCATATACTCTCCCACACACTCACGCACACACACACACACACACGCACACGCACACACACTATCAAAGAATTACATGCTCAAACACTCTGACAAACTCACATCCCACATATTCTCTCACATTCTCACAAACAGCCACACACACGCACAGACGCAAACACTGTCCTTCACAAACCCACATACACTCTCCCACTCAGAGACACAGATACATTCAATGGCACTTGCATCCACACTTACTAATGCTCACACACTCACACGCACACATGCACACTCACGCACACGCACGGACAGACACACACACACACACACACACACACAAATATAGGCACTCTTACATACTCTACCCGCATGCACACGCGCACATTTTGGGATTGAGTTTATCCTTGGATGGTCGCGTCGAGCAGCGCAGCGCAGCGTGGCCGGGAGTGTTCCCGGTGAGCGGGGCCAAGCCCTTCAGTCGGCCGGTGTCGGCCCGGTTCGCCCACCGCGGATGGCGATGAGAACCGCGCCTCGGGAGCGAGGTGGGAGCCGCGAGGAACCGCAGAGAGCGAGGTGGACCGTCGGAGAGCGAGGAAGGCCGCCGAGAACGAAGGGGCGACCCGCGGTGCGGCGGCAGGCAGGAGATACAACTATCCGGCCAACGTTTGTAACTTTGTCGGCGTCAAAATGTGGCGACTCTTGTGTACCGCCTCGGTGAGGTCTTCTACATGATGTTACCGGGTTGTCTGCAAAACTAAGCATTTCACTCTACCTGGGTCCGTGATAATAAGGTATCACTGAATCATTTAAATTCCTGCAACCGCATACAATAACGCATACGCACACACACCGACTCATGTGCACAATCTCACACATTCACACTCGCATACACGTGCTAGCACACACTTGCACGGACTCGCACACTCACACTGTCACACACAATCAATATCCAATGCGAGTCAGGCTACACCTCTGGAGAAATCTAGTTGAGTATGTCAGTTCAGTGCAGTTTATTGTCACGTGTACCGAGGTACCGTGAAAAGCTTTTGTTGCGTGCTGCCCAGTCAGTGGAAACAAAATACATCATTACAGTCGATCCATTTACAGAGTATAGATACATGATAAGGGGATAACGTCCAGTGCGAGGTAAAGCTTGCAAAATCCGATCGAGGATAGTCCGAGGATCAACAAAGAGGTAGATAGTAGTTCAGCACTGCTTTCTGGTTGTGGTGGGATGATTCCGTTGCCTGATAACAGCTGGGAAGACACTGTCCCTGAAACTGGAGGTGTGCATTTTCACACTTCTGTGCATTTTACCTGATGGGACAGAGGAGAAGCAGGAGTGGCAATGGTGCGACTCGTCCTTGATTATGCTGCTGGCCTTGCCGAGGAAGCGTGGTTTATAAATTGAGTCAATATATGGGAGGTTGCTTTGTGTGATGGTCTGGACAATTCGCAGCAATTTCTGGCGTTCTTGTATGGAGCTGTTCCCAAACCAAGCTGTGATGCATCTTGATAAAATACTTTCTATGGTGCATCTGTCGAAGTTGGTGAGAGGACACGCTGAACTGGCTAAGCCTGCCAAGGACATGGATGGGTGAAGTTCGGTTCGAGACCCTTCTTCAGACTGATTGTGGTGGGAAGCTGGAGAAGGCTGGAACAGCAGGACAAAGCGAGTTGAATGATGAGTGGGTGAATACCGTTTTAATAGTTAGGTGGTTGAGACCAGAGGTTAAAAGATAAAAGTTGCGAGATAAGGATTGAGCAGGTTGGAATTATAAAGAGAGAGGAGGGAATATCGGTTGAAGATGGAGGTGGAGGGGATTAACAAGTGCGAGTCCGCGTGAAGGAAGAATAGAGCGAGGGAAAAGCGTAAAGTTGCACGTTAGTTACCTGGCATTTGCTAATGTTCATACCATTAGGTTGCAAGGTTCCCAAGCGGACTATGAAGCGGCGTTCTTTCTGTTTTAATGTAACCTCTCTGGCGCTGGTGGAGGCCCAGGACAGAAAGGTCAGTGTGCGAGGGGGAGTTACAATGGCTTGCAACGGGGAGATACGGCAAGACTTAGCAGAACGAGGGTGAGTGTTCGACAAAACGATCGCCGAGTCTCCATTTCACCACGCCGATGTAAAGGAGGCCATATCTGGAACACCACATGCAGTAGATGAGATTAGAGGAGGTGCAGGTGAACATCTGTCTCACCTGGAGGGGCTGCTCGAGCGTGAGGGAGGGGGTTTAGGGACAGCTGTTACATCCCGTGGTGGCTAACCGTTTTAACTGCACTTGCCAAGAAAGGCTTTGGAAAGAGAAGTGATGGTAAGTGATGGAGAGGTGAGGAAATGGATAGAGAAATAGGTCCTACAAAGATAAAAGGGAGAGATAGGGGAGAAGACGAATGAAGAGGTGGAGGGAGAGTGAACGATCAAAGGGAGAGTGGGAAAAATGAGGAGAGAGGGGAGTTCAGAGCGAGTGGGTTGGCAAAAGGGGGAGATGGAAGCATTAGAGAGATACAGGGAGAAGGAGGGAGAGATGCAGTAAGAGTGGGAGGGGAGAGAGGTTGGCAGAGAGCGGTCGGCACAGAGAGGGAGAATAGAGAGTGTAGGGGCGAGAATAACAGTTCAGAGAGAGAATAGCAGTAAAGATGGAGAGAGAGAGAAAGAGAGGAGGGAGAGATGTTGCATCATTCGCCGTGTGTTCTACTTTTAAGACAATTCTGAGACGGCAATGGTTCTGTTCACTGAGTGTCGTGAGTCTTTGGGTCGTTCCTCCTCAGAGGTGATGAAGGTAGAGAATGTTGTTGTCCCAAGGCAAAGCCAGATCCATTCCAGGCAAGCAAGGACTAAATGCTTACTAGGGGTCGCCGGGAGTGTGGGGTTGAGGTCACAATCAGTTCAGCCGCGATCACATTGAGTGTTAAAACAGAGTGGACGGGCCATTTTAGTCTGATATGATCTGTTGAACTAATTCATCACGCTGTGGACAAAGGCTGTCCAGTCCACCTTTAAACTGGGCACCAGAAGCATTGAGACGGTCCCTTGAATTTGGGATTGCCTTGCTGAGTGAAGAAAATCAGATAACCAACATGTGGTGGAGAGATGGATCCGATGGAGTTTGGAACAATATTCCCTTTGCTGGAACAATGCCGCTTACTATTTCCATCCCTCAGTATCGCCACAATTCCCACTCTTTGCAATTTCTCAATCAATTCCCTGAATAAATCACGACCTGTCTCAGCAGGGATTTCACTTGGCTGATGTCATCTGTTTGCGAATCATTTCAAAAGCTCTATTTTTAATTCTGTTGAAACTTCACTGTCCCGGTGGAGACGGAAAATGGTATAAAATCTCCGGGAATGTTCTGCCCCGGCACTTCATTCCGAGAGATTACCGGCAGTTCACGGGGACACGTCGCTGGGCAGAGAACATGTGGGAAAAGCTGTACGAATATTACGCCGTGGAGAAAATCTTGTATGTGATCATTGCTGCCGTTGGAGTCCCTGGTAAGTGAACAGAACAATTCAAGATTTATAACTCCGTCCGTTAACCGGTGTTGACATGATTCTGATCGTGTTACAATATTCCTAACTGATGATTGTTGTACAAGAATATGTGAAGTATATGAATCCTCTAAATGAAATATCTTTGAATTAACGCTGTGATTTTTCTCATTTTCAGACAGCCGAAACTAACCCTCTCTTTCTCCCACTGCCGGGACCCACTATAATGTTGTTATTGCCTTCAGTGGGACCTTGCCCAGAGTTGTCCCAGTGCTCGGGACAGGCAGCTCTCCGGGACGGTGTGACTGGGAGAGGTTTACATTGTGAAGTTCACTGTGTCTGAGTTATTGAACAGAGTGAACACCCGCTCCTGTGGACACGTCTCGCTGTGGAGTCTGTCACAGTCGGATTCCTCCACCTGTTGGTCAATAATTGGATCGATCTCCTGAACCAGTGGCCGCGGATCTACCGGCGTGTGTTGTTACCGAACTGAGGAATGAATCCATTAACGGAGCCACTCTGCTGCCGGATCCTAAGTTGTCCCTGCCTTTCCTCTGGAACCCTCCTCGTCCCCATCAGATGCCGAGTTCCCAGAGCCCTGGTTAAACGCGGCCGGTCACGGTTAATTCTGTGAAACCGGCCCCATCAGAGACTGTGAGCGGGGTTAACTTTAGACAGGACCATTCCGCCTATTGTAGCGGGCGGCTGCTCGTTCCCTCCCCGCCCTTTACCCCGCCCGTCGCCTTATCTCCTCTCCCCTGAAGCAGGCAGGTCGGGCACAGTCGGAGCCGGGTCTGACATTGTTAAACCTGCAGCCGCGCACCGACTCCAACACTCCTGATCTCCAGCTGAAAGTGGAGCCGGTGTTCAGCCCCGGAGACCGTGTTCATTAATGCCCAGTGTCCGCTCCCCTTCTCTTTCCGCAGTGAATTTAGTGGCGATTGTGATCCTGTCCCGGGGAAAGTGCGGCCTCTCCACCTGCACCACTCGCTACCTGGTGGCCATGGCAGCGGCCGATCTACTCACCCTGATCACCGAGGTCATTTTGTATCTGATCCGACACCATTACTTTTATTGGAGTTTCCTGTCCATCACCCCTGTGTGCAGTGTTAACGAAGTACTGAAGTATTCAGCTATAGACTGTTCTGTCTGGTTCACCGTCACTTTCACCTTTGATCGCTTTGTCGCCATTTGTTGCCAGAAGCTGAAAACTAAATATTGCACCGGGAAAACTGCGGCTGCGGTTCTCGCCACAGCCGGCGTTCTGCTGTGTCTGAAAAACGTTCCCCGCTACTTCACACGGGAACCCCGGATGATCATCGACAATGTCCCGTGGTTCTGTGACCCGGTGGGCAGTGTTTACACTGACCCCGGGTGGGTGGCATTTGACTGGTTCGACACAGTTTTAACTCCGCTCCTCCCTTTCGCTGTGATC
Organism: Rhinoraja longicauda; assembly: GCF_053455715.1. Lineage (NCBI taxonomy): Eukaryota > Metazoa > Chordata > Chondrichthyes > Rajiformes > Arhynchobatidae > Rhinoraja > Rhinoraja longicauda. Next base: position 650 of record NW_027602787.1, on the reverse strand, counting down.
CTGCTGCTCAACGCTCTGACAGTCCGGCACATTTTAGTGGCCAGTCGGGTCCGTCAGGGGCTGAGGGGTGAGAGCAAGGGGAGAAGCGCAGTGACCCGGAGATGGAGAGCAGGAGGAGGTCTGTGGTTTTACTCTTCACCATCTCCGGCAGCTTCATCCTCCTGTGGCTGTCGTATGTTGTAGAATTCGTCTATTATCAGATCACAGGGATTGGAGCTGATCGGAATGATTCCCAATGGATCTTTAACTACGTCGGGTTTTTGCTGAAGAATCTCAGCTGCTGCACCAACACATTTATTTACGCGGTGACCCAGTCCAAGTTCAGGGAGCAGGTGAAGAGCGCGGTGAAATATCCGCTCACCTCAGCGCTGCGGCTCATTAATAAACCCGCGCCCTGAGCGCATCCCAGAGGGCGGCCGCAGTCCTCTCCGCTCCGGGCTCCGGCTCCTCACATTCACCGCCGCATCTTCCAGCTGTCAGTCCCGGGCGGATGATCCCATCGCCGGCCCCGCTCCGGGACCCCCAGCCCCTCACATTCACCCAATCGCCCCCTTGCTCAAAGATGCAGATTAAGCAGAAAAAATAACACCATTGCCTGTCATATATAATTGATCATTTTTAATGACAGTCCCTGATCATTGATCAAGATC
>NW_027602786.1:0-27929 GCF_053455715.1 Rhinoraja longicauda | reverse complement strand
GGCCCGTCCTCGTAGGGTTTCAATTGTAACCGGGAGGGGGGGAGGGAGGGTGGAAGGAGGGGGGAGAGGGATGGAAGGGTGGAGGGAGGGGGGGAGGGATTGGGGAGGGAGGGATGGAGGGAAGGAGGGAGGGGGGAGTTAGGGGGGAGGGGGGAGGGAGGGGGAGGGAGTTGGGGAGGGGGAGGAGGGGGGGAGGGAGTGGGGATGGAGGTGGGAAGGAGGGGGGATGAAGGGGTTGAGGGGGGAAGGAGGACCTCCCCTTTTCCCAGTACCCCTCTTTCCCCGTTGAGCCCGTCCTCATAGGGTTTCCATTGTAACCGGGAGGGGGGGAGGGAGGGAGGAGGGAGGTGTGGAGGGAGGAGGGGAGGGGGAGGGAGGGGGGGAGGGGAGGGGGGAAGGGGAGGGGGAAGGGGGGAGGGGGGAGGGGAGGGAGGGGGATCTCCCCTTTTCCCAGTACCCCTCTTTCCCCGTTGGGCCCGTCCCCGTAGGGTTTCCATTGTAACCGGGAGGGGGGAGGGAGGGTGGAAGGAGGGGGGAGGGGGAGAGGGATGGAAGGGTGGAGGGAGGGGGGAGGGAGTGCGGGAGGGTGGGATGGAGGGAAGGAGGGAGGGGGGGAGTTAGGGGCTGAGTGGTGATGGAGGTTGGGATTGAGGGGGGAGGGAGGGGGGGGAGTGAGTGGGGATGGAGGTGGGAAGGAGGGGGGAGGAAGGGGTTGAGGGGGGAAGTGGAACCTCCCCTTTTCCCAGTACCCCTCTTTCCCCCACCACCAAGCCCCCTCCGCAACGACCCCTGTTGTCCCCCTCCCCAGTCCCCATTCTCAGACCCCCCCCCCATTCTCTCTCTCCCCCAGACACACTCTCAGTGCTTTTTTCGAAACACTTGCCCCGGTGGCCCACGAGCATAGGGGCCCAATGCTGATCTGTGTATGTTAAGTGACTTGCAATTAAAAAAAATACTTTAAAAAAAGATAAGTGCTTTTTAAGTGCTTGTTTTGAAACATTCGCGGTCGCATAGTGCTTCTCACTGCGATCTGTTAGTGGTGCTTTTCGAAACAATGTAGCACCCATCTCAAACAAGCATTGGGAGGATGGGAGGGAGGGAAGGGGAGGGAGGGAGGAGAGAGGTGTGGAAGGAGGAGGGGAGGGAGGGGGGAAGGGGAGGGGGGAACGGGGGAAGGGGGAGGGAGAGGGGAGGGAGGGGGGATGGGATGGGGGAAGGGGGGAGGGAGGGGGACCTCCCCTTTTCCCAGTACCCCTCTTTCCCCGTTGGGCCCGTCCTCGTAGGGTTTCCATTGTAACCGGGAGGAGGGGAGGGAGGGAGGAGGGAGGTGTGGAGGGAGGAGGGGAGGGGGGGAGGGGAGGAGGGGGAGGGAGAGGGTTAGGGGGGAGGGGGAGGGGGGAGGGGAGGGGGGAAGGGGAGGGAGGGGAACCTCCCCTTTTCCCAGTACCCCTCTTTCCCCGTTGGGCCCGAACTCGTAGGGTTTCCATTGTAACCGGGAGGAGGGGAGGGCGGGAAGGGGGAGGGAGGGAGGAGGGAGGTGTGGAGGGAGGAGTGGAGGGGAGGGAGGGGGGAGGGGAGGGAGGGGGGTAGGGGGAGGGGGAGGGAGGGGGAGGGAGGGGGAGGGAGAGGGGGGAGGGGAGGGGGAAGGGGGGAGGGAGGGGGGAGGGAGGGGGACCTCCCCTTTTCCCAGTACCCCTCTTTCCCCGTTGGGCCCGTCCTCGTAGGGTTTCCATTGTAACCGGGAGGAGGGGAGGGAGGGAGGAGGGAGGTGTGGAGGGAGGAGGGGAGGGGGGGAGGGGAGGAGGGGGAGGGAGAGGGTTAGGGGGGAGGGGGAGGGGGGAGGGGAGGGGGGAAGGGGAGGGAGGGGAACCTCCCCTTTTCCCAGTACCCCTCTTTCCCCGTTGGGCCCGAACTCGTAGGGTTTCCATTGTAACCGGGAGGAGGGGAGGGCGGGAAGGGGGAGGGAGGGAGGAGGGAGGTGTGGAGGGAGGAGTGGAGGGGAGGGAGGGGGGAGGGGAGGGAGGGGGGTAGGGGGAGGGGGAGGGAGGGGGAGGGAGGGGGAGGGAGAGGGGGGAGGGGAGGGGGAAGGGGGGAGGGAGGGGGGAGGGAGGGGGACCTCCCCTTTTCCCAGTACCCCTCTTTCCCCGTTGGGCCCGTCCCCGTAGGGTTTCCATTGTAACCGGGAGGGGGGGGAGGGAGGGTGGAAGGAGGGGGGAGGGGGAGAGGGGTGGAAGGGTGGAGGGAGGGGGGGAGGGAGGGAGGGAGTGGGGGAGGGTCGGATGGAGGGAAGGAGGGACGGGTGAGTTAGGGGCTGAGTGGTGATGGAGGTTGGGATTGAGGGGGGAGAGAGTGGGGATGGAGGTGGGAAGGAGGGGGGAGGAAGAGGTTGAGGGGGGAAGTGGGACCTCCCCTTTTCCCAGTACCCCTCTTTCCCCCACCACCAAGCCCCCACCGCAACGACCCCTGTTGTCCCCCTCCCCAGTCCCTATTCTCAGACCCCCCCCATTCTCTTGGAATAAAAAAAAATACTTTAAAAAAAATAAGTGCTTTTTAATTGCTTGTTTTGAAACATTCGCGGTTAAGTGCTTTTTTAAAAAACATTCGCGGTTAAGTGCTGGTTTTGAAACATTCGCGGCTACTTAGTGCTTCTGTCAGCTGCTTTTCGAAACAATGTTGCAACCATCTCACACAAGCATTGGGAGGATGGGAGGGAGGGAAGGGGAGGGAGGGAGGAGGGAGGTGTGGAGGGAGGAGGGGAGGGAGGGGGGAAGGGGAGGGGGGGAAGGGGGCGGGAGAGGGGAGGGAGGGGGGATGGGATGGGGAAGGGGGGAGTGAGGGGGACCTCCCCTTTTCCCAGTACCCCTCTTTCCCCGTTGTGCCCGTCCTCGTAGGGTTTCCATTGTAACCGGGAGGAGGGGAGGGAGGGAAGGGGGAGGGAGGGAGGAGGGAGGTGTGGAGGGAGGGGAGGGGGAGGGAGGGGGGAGGGGAGGGGGGAAGGGGGGGGAGGGGGGAGGGAGAGGGGGAGGGAGGGGGGAGGGGGGAGGGAGAGGGGTAGGGGGGGGAGGGGAGGGGGAAGGGGAGGGAGGGGGACCTCCCCTTTTCCCAGTACCCCTCTTTCCCCGTTGGGCCCGTCCTCGTAGGGTTTCCATTGTAACCGGGAGGAGGGGAGGGAGGGAAGGGGGAGGGAGGGAGGTGTGGAGGGGGAGGGAGGGGGGAGGGGAGGGGGGAAGGGGGGAGGGAGGGGCGGTGGAGGTGGGAAGGAGTGGGGAGGAAGGGGTTGAGGGGGGAAGGGGGGGGGAGGGAGGGAATAGGGGCCCCATGCTGATCTGTGTATGTTAAGTGACTCGCACAACTTTAAAAAACTGGCAGTTGCTTTTCGCAACAATGTTGCAACCATCTCACACAAGCATTGTGACGTCACAAGCTGAAGACCTTGAAAAAAAAGGTCAGAAAAAAAATTATGTAAATTTAAAGTAGTAAACACCCAATAGCAGCCGCTTGTCCATCGCGAGCTGATCTCTCATTGGTGCACGGGTGCCATTGTGACATCACGCGCTGAAGCCCCTTCAAGAAAAGGGTTAGAAATGAAAAATTTAAACTTTAATATCTCTCTAGCTTTAAAAAGGTAGCTTCAATTTGAACGAAAGTACTTACAATAGTTGCCCATGTTAATGGTGAATACGGCGGTACAAAAATCGTAGCGCTTTGGTGTACCGTCTGGGAGGAGTAGGGTTTGGCCCCTTCAAGAAAAGTGTTAGAAATGAAAATTTAAACTTTAATATCTCTCTAGCTTTAAAAAGGTAGCTTCAATTTGAACGAAAGTACTTACAATAGTTGCCCAGGTTAATGGTGAATATGGCGGTACAAAAATCGTAGCGCTTTGGTGTACCGTCTGGGAGGAGCAGGGTTTGTAAGTTATGGACAGAAATCTTCGGAATCTTCCGTATATACACACATACATACGGAATGTTGGACCGCAGAGTTTTAGTAGTATACTAGACCGAGTGGGCCCGTTGGGCCCGTCCTCGTAGGGTTTCCATTGTAACTGGGAGGATGGGAGGGAGGGAAGAGGGAGGGAGGGAGGAGGGAGGTGTGGAGGGAGCAGGGGAGGGGGAGGGAGGGGGGGAGGGGAGGGTGGAGTGGAGGGGGGAAGGGGGGGAGGGAGGGGGACCTCCCCTTTTCCCAGTACCCCTCTTTCCCCGTTGGGCCCGTCCCCGTAGGGTTTCCATTGTAACGGGGAGGGGGGAGGTGAGGGAGGGGGGTAGGGGGGAGGGGGAGGGAGGGGGAGGGAGAGGGGAGGGGGAAGGGGGGAGGGAGGGGGACCTCCCCTTTTCCCAGTACTCCTCTTTCCCCGTTGGGCCCGTCCTCGTAGGGTTTCCATTGTAACCGGGAGGGGGGGAGGGAGGGAGGAGGGAGGTGTGGAGGGAGGTGTGGAGGGAGGAGGGGAGGGGGAGGGAGGGGGGGAGGGGTGGGGGAGGGGGGAAGAGTGGTAGGGGGAGGGGAGGGAGGAGGGGAGGGAGGGGGAACTCCCCTTTTCCCAGTACCCCTCTTTCCCCGTTGGGCCCGTCCCCGTAGGGTTTCCATTGTAACCGGGAGGGGGGGAGGGAGGGTGGAAGGAGGGGGGAGGGGGAGAGGGGTGGAAGGGTGGAGGGATGGGGGGAGGGAGTGGGGGAGGGTCGGATGGAGGGAAGGAGGGAGGGGTGAGTTAGGGGCTGAGTGGTGATGGAGGTTGAGATTGAGGGGGAGAGAGTGGGGATGGAGGTGGGAAGGAGGGGGGAGGAAGAGGTTGAGGGGGAAGTGGGACCTCCCCTTTTCCCAGTACCCCTCTTTCCCCCACCACCAAGCCCCCACCGCAACGACCCCTGTTGTCCCCCTACCCAGTCCCCATTCTCAGACCTCCCCCCATTCTCTTGGAATAAAAAAAAATGCTTTAAAAAAAAAAGTGCTTTTTAATTGCTTGTTTTGAAACATTCGCGGTTAAGTGCTTTTTTAAAAAACATTCGCGATTAAGTGCTGGTTTTGAAACATTCGCGGCTACTTAGTGCTTCTGTCAGTTGCTTTTCGAGGGAGGTAGTAGGGAGGTGTGGAGGGGGGAGGGGAGGGGGAGGGAGGGGGGAGGGGAGGGGGGAAGGGGGGGAGGGAGAGGGGAGGGAAGGGGGTAGGGGGGAGGGGGAGGGAGGGGGGAAGGGGAGGGAGGGGGAAGGGGAGGGGGAGGGAGGGGGGGAGGGAGAAGGGAGGGAGGGGGGAGTGAGGGGGGAGGGAGGGGAACCTCCCATTTTCCCAGTACCCCTCTTTCCCCATTGGGCCCGTCCTCGTAGGGTTTCCATTGTAACCGGGAGGAGGGGAGGGAGGGAAGGGGGAGGGAGGGAGGAGGGAGGTGTGGAGGTGTGGAGGGAGGAGGGGAGGGGAGGGGGAGGGGAGGGGGAAGGGGGAGGAGGGAGGGAGGGGAGGGAGGGGGGTAGGGGGGGAGGTAAGGGGAGGGAGGGGGAGGGGAGGGGGGAAGGGGGAGGGAGGGGGATCTCCCCTTTTCCCAGTACCCCTCTTTCCCCGTTGGGCCCGTCCTCGTAGGGTTTCCATTGTAACCGGGAGGAGGGGAGGGAGGGAAGGGGGAGGGAGGGAGGAGGGAGGTGTGGAGGGAGGAGGGGAGGGGAGGGAGGGGGGAGGGGAGGGAGGGGGTAGGGGGGAGGGGGAGGGAGGGGAAGGGGGGGAGGGGAGGGGGAAGGGGGTAGTGAGGGGGAACTCCCCTTTTCCCAGTACCCCTCTTTCCCCGTTGGGCCCGTCCTCGTAGGGTTTCCATTGTAATGGGGAGGGGGGAGGGAGGGTGGAAGGAGGGGGGAGGGGGAGAGGGATGGAAGGGTGGAGGGAGGGGGGAGGGATTGGGGGAGGGAGGGATGGAGGGAAGGAGGGAGGGGGGAGTTAGAGGGGAGGGAGGGGGGAGGGAGTTGGGGAGGGAGGGGGAGGAGGGGGGGAGGGAGTGGGGATGGAGTGGGAAGGAGGGGGGATGAAGGGGTTGAGGGGGGAAGGGGGACCTCCCCTTTTCCCAGTACCCCTCTTTCCCCGTTGGGCCCGTCCCCGTAGGGTTTCCATTGTAACCGGGAGGGAGGGGGGAGGGAGGTGTGGAGGGAGGTGTGGAGGGAGGAGGGGAGGGGGAGGGAGGGGGAGGGGAGGGGGGAAGGGGGGAGGGAAGGGGGGGAGCGGGTAGGGGGGGAGGGGAGGGGGATCTCCCCTTTTCCCAGTACCCCTCTTTCCCCGTTGGGCCCGTCCCCGTAGGGTTTCCATTGTAACCGGGAGGGGGGGGAGGGAGGGTGGAAGGAGGGGGGAGGGGGAGAGGGATGGAATGGTGGAGGGAGGGGGGAGGGAGTGGGGGAGGGTGGGATGGAGGGAAGGAGGGAGGGGGGGAGTTAGGGGCTGAGTGGTGATGGAGGTTGGGATTGAGGGGGGAGGGAGGGGGGGAGGGAGTGGGGATGGGAGTGGGGATGGAGGTGGGAAGGAGGGGGGAGGAAGGGGTTGAGGGGGGAAGTGGGACCTCCCCTTTTCCCAGTACCCCTCTTTCCCCCACCACCAAGCCCCCCTCCGCAACGACCCCTGTTGTCCCCAGTCCCCATTCACAGACCCCCCCCCCCATTCTCTCTCTCCCCCATACACACTCTCAGTGCTTTTTTCGAAACATTCGCGGTCACATAGTGCTTCTCACTGTAGCACCCATCTCAAACAAGCATTGGGAGGATGGGAGGGAGGGAAGGGGAGGGAGGGAGGAGGGAGGTGTGGAGGGAAGAGGGGAGGGAAGGGGGGAAGGGGGGGAAGGGGGAGGGAGAGGGGAGGGAGGGGGGATGGGATGGGGGAAGGGGGGAGGGAGGGGGACCTCCCCTTTTCCCAGTACCCCTCTTTCCCCGTTGGGCCCGTCCTCGTAGGGTTTCCATTGTAACCGGGAGGAGGGGAGGGAGGGAAGGGGGAGGGAGGGAGGAGTTAGGGGAGGAGGGGTGAGGGAGGTGGGGAGGGAGTTGGGGAGGAGGGGGGGGAGGGAGTGGGGATGGAGGTGGGAAGGAGTGGGGAGGAAGGGGTTGAGGGGGGAAGGGGGGGGGAGGGAGGGAATAGGGGCCCCATGCTGATCTGTGTATGTTAAGTGACTTGCACAACTTTAAAAAACTGGCAGTTGCTTTTCGCAACAATGTTGCAACAATCTCACACAAGCATTGTGACGTCACAAGCTGAAGATGTAAATTTAAAACCGAGCTGATCTCTCATTGGTGCACGGGTGCCATTGTGACATCACGCGCTGAAGCCCCTTCAAGAAAAGGGGTTAGAAATGAGAAATTTTAACTTTAATATCTCTCTAGCTTTAAAAAGGTAGCTTCAATTTGAACAAAAGTACTTACAATAGTTGCCCATGTTAATGGTGAATATGGCGGTACAAAAATCGTAGCGCTTTGGTGTACCGTCTGGGAGGAGTAGGGTTTGTAAGTTATGGACAGAAATCTTCGGAATCTTCCGTATATACATACGGAATGTTGGACCGCAGAGTTTTAGTATTATATAGATACTAGACCGAGTGGGCCCGTTGGGCCCGTCCTCGTAGGGTTTCCATTGTAACCGGGGAGGGGAGGAAAGGGGGGAGGGTTGGGGGAGGGAAGGGGGAGGGAGGGGGGGAGGGGAGGGGGGGAGGGGGGAGGGAGAGGGGAGGGAGGGGGGTAGGGGGGAGGGAGGGGAGAGGGGGGGATGGGAGGGGGAGGGGGGAAGGGAGGAGGGAAGGGGGGGAGGGAGAGGGGAGGGAGGTGGGTAGGGGGGAGGAGGGAGGGGGACCTCCCCTTTTCCCAGTACCCCTCTTTCCCCGTTGGGCCCGTCCTCGTAGGGTTTCCATTGTAACCGGGAGGAGGGGAGGGCGGGAAGGGGGAGGGAGGGAGGAGGGAGGTGTGGAGGGAGGAGGGGAGGGGAGGGAGGGGGGAGGGGAGGGAGGGGGGTAGGGGGGAGGGGGAGGGAGGGGGAGGGGGAGGGGGGAGGGGAGGGGGAAGGGGGGAGGGAGGGGGGAGGGAGGGGGACCTCCCCTTTTCCCAGTACCCCTCTTTCCCCGTTGGGCCCGTCCCCGTAGGGTTTCCATTGTAACCGGGAGGGGGGGAGGGAGGGTGGAAGGAGGGGGGAGGGGGAGAAGGGTGGAAGGGTGGAGGGGAGGGGGGGAGGGAGTGGGGGAGGGTCGGATGGAGGGAAGGAGGGACGGGTGAGTTAGGGGCTGAGTGGTGATGGAGGTTGGGATTGAGGGGGGAGAGAGTGGGGATGGAGGTGGGAAGGAGGGGGGAGGAAGAGGTTGAGGGGGGAAGTGGGACCTCCCCTTTTCCCAGTACCCCTATTTCCCCGTTGGGCCCGTCCTCGTAGGGTTTCCATTGTAACCGGGAGGGGGGATGGAGGGAGGAGGGAGGTGTGGAGGGAGGAGGGGAGGGGGAGGGAGGGGGAAGGGGAGGGGGGAAGGGGGAGGGAAGGGGGGAGGGGAAGGAGGGGGATCTCCCCTTTTTCCAGTAACCCTCTTTCCCCGTTGGGCCCGTCCCCGTAGGGTTTCCATTGTAACCGGGAGGGGAGTGGGGGGGAGGGAAGGGAGGAGGGAGGTGTGGAGGGGGAGGGGAGGGGGAGGGGGAAGGGGGAAGGGGGAGGGAGAGGGGAGGGAGGGGTTAGGGAGGGGGAAGGGGGGAGGGAGGGGGACCACCCGTTTTCCCAGTACCCCTCTTTCCCCGTTGGGCCCGTCGTCGTAGGGTTTCCATTGTAACCGGGAGGAGGGGAGGTAGGGAAGGGGGAGGGAGGGAGGAGGGAGGTGTGGAGGGAGGAGGGGAGGGGGAGGGAGGAGGGGAGGGGGAGGGAGGGGGAAGGGGGGGAGGGAGAGGGGAGGGAGGGGGGTAGGGGGGGAGGGAGGGGGAGGGGAGGGGGTGAGGGAGGGGGACGTCCCCTTTTCCCAGTACCCCTCTTTCCCCGTTGGGCCCGTCCTCGTAGGGTTTCCATTTTAACCGGGAGGAGGGGAGGGAGGGAAGGGGGAGGGAGGGAGGAGGGAGGTGTGGAGGGAGGAGGGGAGGGGGGAGGGAGGGGGGAGGGGAGGGGGGAGGGAGAGGGGGAGGGGGAGGGAGGGAGGGTGTAAGGGGGGAGGGAGGGGGACCTCCCCTTTTCCCAGTACCCCTCTTTCCCCGTTGGGCCCGTCCTCGTAGGGTTTCCATTGTAACCGGGAGGAGGGGAGGGAGGGAAGGGGAGGGAGGGAGGAGGGAGGTGTGGAGGGAGGAGGGGAGGGGAGGGAGGGGGTAGGGGGGGAGGGTGAGGGAGGGGGGAGGGGAGGGGGAAGGGGGAAGGAGGGGGACCTCCCCTTTTCCCAGTACCCCTCTTTCCCCGATGGGCCCGTCCTCATAGGGTTTCAATTGTAACCGGGAGGGGGGAGGGAGGGTGGAAGGAGGGGGAGAGGGATGGAAGGGTGGAGGGAGGGGGGAGGGATTGGGGAGGGAGGGATGGAGGGAAGGAGGGAGGGGGGGAGTTAGGGGGAGGTGGAGGGGGGAGGGGAGTTGGGGAGGGGGGGAGGGGGGGAGGGGGAGGGGGGGGGGGGAGGGGGGAGTGGGGATGGAGGTGGGAAGGAAGGGGTTGAGGGGGGAAGGGGGACCTCCCCTTTTCCAGTACCCCTCTTTCCCCGTTGGGCCCGTCCTCGTAGGGTTTCCATTGTAACCGGGAGGGGGGATGGAGGGAGGAGGGAGGTGTGGAGGGAGGAGCGGAGGGGGAGGGAGGGGGGAAGGGGAGGGGGGAAGGGGGAGGGAAGGGGGGAGGGGGGAGGGGAAGGAGGGGGATCTCCCCTTTTTCCAGTAACCCTCTTTCCCCGTTGGGCCCGTCCCCGTAGGGTTTCCATTGTAACCGGGAGGGGGGAGGGAGGGTGGAAGGAGGGGGGGAGGGGGAGAGGGATGGAAGGGTGGAGGGAGTTGGGAGGGAGTGGGGGGAGGGTGGGATGGAGGGAAGGAGGGAGGGGGGGAGTTAGGGGCTGAGTGGTGATGGAGGTTGGGATTGAGGGGGAGGGAGGGGGGGAGGGAGTGGGGATGGAGGTGGGAAGGAGGGGGGAGGAAGGGGTTGAGAGGTGAAGTGGGACCTCCCCTTTTCCCAGTACCCCTCTTTCCCCGTTGGGCCCGTCCTCGTAGGGTTTCCATTGTAACCGGGAGGAAGGGAGGGAGGGAAGGGGGAGGGAGGGAGGTGTGGAGGGTGGAGGGGGAGGGAGGGGGAGGGGGAGGGGAGGGGGGAAGGGGGGGAGGGAGGGGGGGTGGAGGTGGGAAGGAGTGGGGAGGAAGGGGTTGAGAGGGGAAGGGGGGGGGAGGGAGGGAATAGGGGCCCCATGCTGATCTGTGTATGTTAAGTGACTCGCACAACTTTAAAAAACTGGCAGTTGCTTTTCGCAACAATGTCGCAACCATCTCACACAAGCATTGTGACGTCACAAGCTGAAGAGCTTGAAAAAAAAGGTCAGAAAAAAAATTATGTAAATTTAAAGTAGTAAACACCCAATAGCAGCCGCTTGTCCATCGCGAGCTGATCTCTCATTGGTGCACGGGTGCCATTGTGACATCACGCGCTGAAGCCCCTTCAAGAAAAGGGTTAGAAATGAAAAATTTAAACTTTAATATCTCTCTAGCTTTAAAAAGGTAGCTTCAATTTGAACGAAAGTACTTACAATAGTTGCCCATGTTAATGGTGAATACGGCGGTACAAAAATCGTAGCGCTTTGGTGTACCGTCTGGGAGGAGTAGGGTTTGGCCCCTTCAAGAAAAGTGTTAGAAATGAAAATTTAAACTTTAATATCTCTCTAACTTTAAAAATGTAGCTTCAATTTGAACGAAAGTACTTACAATAGTTGCCCATGTTAATGGTGAATATGGCGGTACAAAAATCGTAGGGCTTTGGTGTACCGTCTAGGAGCAGTAGGGTTTGTAAGTTATGGACAGAAATCTTCGGAATCTTTCGTACATACGGAATCTTCCGTACATACACACGAACCCAGAGTTTTAGTAGTATACTAGACCGAGTGGGCCCGTTGGGCCCGTCCTCGTAGGGTTTCCATTGTAACCGGGAGGGGAGGAAAGGGGGAGGGTTGCGGGAGGGAAGGGGGAGGGAGGAGGGGAGGGAGGGGGGGAGGGGAGGGGGAGGGAGAGGGGAGGGAGGGGGGTAGGGGGGACGGAGGGGGGAGAGGGGGGATGGGAGGGGGGAGGGGAGGGGGGGAGGGAGGAGGGAAGGGGGGGAGGGAGAGGGGAGGGAGGTGGGTAGGGGGGAGGGAGGGAGGGGGACCTCCCCTTTTCCCAGTACCCCTCTTTCCCCGTTGGGCCCGTCCTCGTAGGGTTTCCATTGTAACCGGGAGGAGGGGAGGGCGGGAAGGGGGGAGGGAGGGAGGAGGGAGGTGTGGAGGGAGGAGGGGAGGGGGAGGGAGGGGGGAGGGGGGGAAGGGGAGGGGGGAAGGGGGGAAGGGGGAGGGAGAGGGAGAGGGGAGGGAGGGGGGATGGGATGGGGGAAGGGGGGAGGGAGGGGGAGGGAGGGGGACCTCCCCTTTTCCCAGTACTCCTCTTTCCCCGTTGGGCCCGTCCTCGTAGGGTTTCAATTGGAACCGGGAGGGGGGGGAGGGAGGGTGGAAGGAGGGGGGGAGAGGGATGGAAGGGTGGAGGGAGGGGGGGGAGGGATTGGGGAGGGAGGGATGGAGGGAGGGGGGGAGTTAGGGGGGAGGGGGGAGGGAGTTGGGGAGGGAGGGGGAGGAGGGGGGGAGGGAGTGGGGATGGAGGTGGGAAGGAGGGGGGATGAAGGGGTTGAGGGGGGGAAGGGGGACCTCCCCTTTTCCCAGTACCCCTCTTTCCCCGTTGGGCCCGTCCTCATAGGGTTTCCATTGTAACCGGGAGGGGGGGAGGGAGGTGTGGAGGGAGGTGTGGAGGGAGGAGGGGAGGGGGAGGGAGGGGGGAGGGGAGGGGGGAAGGGGAGGGGGAAGGGGGGAGGGGGTAGGGGGGAGGGGAGGGAGGGGGACCTCCCCTTTTCCCAGTACCCCTCTTTCCCCGTTGGGCCCGTCCCCGTAGGGTTTCTATTGTAACCGGGAGGGGGGAGGGAGGATGGAAGGAGGGGGGAGAGGGATGGAAGGGTGGATTGATTGGGGGAGGGAGGGATGGAGGGAAGGAGAGAGGGGGGGAGTTAGGGGGGAGGTTTGAGGGAGGTGGGGAGGGAGGGGGAGGGAGTTGGGGAGGGAGGGGGAGGAGGGGGGGAGGGAGTGGGGATGGAGGTGGGAAGGAAGGGGTTGAGGGGGTGAAGGGGGACCTCCCATTTTCCCAGTACCCCCTCTTTCCCCCACCACCAAGCCCCCTCCGCAACGACCCCTGTTGTCCCCCCTCCCCAGTCCCCATTCTCAGACCCCCCCCCCATTCTCTCTCTCCCCCAGACACACTCCAAGTGCTGTTTCGCAACACTTGCCCCGGTGGCCCACGAGCATAGAGGCCCCATGTTGATCTGTGTATGTTAAGTGACTTGCAATAAAAAAGACTACTTGAAATCAGTGGTTTAAAGTGGTTTAAAGTGCTGTTTTTGCTACATTCGCGGTCATTTAGTGCTTCTCACGACCACGGTCATTTAGTGCTTCTCACTGCGATCTGTTAGTGGTGCTTTTCGAAACAATGTAGCACCCATCTCAAACAAGCATTGGGAGGATGGGAGGGAGGGAAGGGGAGGGAGGGAGGAGAGAGGTGTGGAGGGAGGAGGGGAGGGAGGGGGAAGGGGAGGGGGGAACGGGGGGAAGGGGGAGGGAGAGGGGAGGGAGGGGGGGATGGGATGGGGGAAGGGGGGAGGGAGGGGGACCTCCCCTTTTCCCAGTACCCCCTCTTTCCCCGTTGGGCCCGTCCTCGTAGGGTTTCCATTGTAACCGGGAGGAGGGGAGGGAGGGAGGAGGGAGGAGGGAGGTGTGGAGGGAGGAGGGGAGAGGGGGGAGGGGAGGGGGGAAGGGGGAGGGAGAGGGTTAGGGGGGAGGGGGATGGGGGAGGGGGTAAGGGGAGGGAGGGGGGACCTCCCCTTTTCCCAGTACCCCTCTTTCCCCGTTGGGCCCGTCCCCGTAGGGTTTCCTTTGTAACCAGAAGGGGGGGAGGGAGGGTGGAAGGAGGGGGGAGGGGGAGAGGGATGGAAGGGTGGAGGGAGGGGGGGAGGGATGGAGGGAAGGAGGGAGGGGGGGGGAGTTAGGGGAGGAGGGGTGAGGGAGGTGGGGAGGGAGTTGGGGAGGAGGGGGGGAGGGAGTGGGGATGGGAGGTGGGAAGGAGTGGGGAGGAAGGGGTTGAGGGGGGAAGGGGGGGGGAGGGAGGGAATAGGGGCCCCATGCTGATCTGTGTATGTTAAGTGACTCGCACAACTTTAAAAAACTGGCAGTTGCTTTTCGCAACAATGTTGCAAACCATCTCACACAAGCATTGTGACGTCACAAGCTGAAGACCTTGAAAAAAAAGGTCAGAAAAAAAATTATGTAAATTTAAAACCGAGCTGATCTCTCATTGGTGCACGGGTGCCATTGTGACATCACGCGCTGAAGCCCCTTCAAGAAAAGGGTTAGAAATGAGAAATTTTAACTTTAATATCTCTCTAGCTTTAAAAAGGTAGCTTCAATTTGAACGAAAGTACTTACAATAGTTGCCCATGTTAATGGTGAATATGGCGGTACAAAAATCGTAGCGCTTTGGTGTACCGTCTGGGAGGAGTAGGGTTTGTAAGTTATGGACAGAAATCTTCGGAATCTTCCGTACAAACATACGGAATCTTCCGTATATACATACGGAATGTTGGACCGCAGAGTTTTAGTAGTATACTAGACCGAGTGGGCCCGTTGGGCCCGTCCTCGTAGGGTTTCCATTGTAACCGGGAGGGAGGAAAGGGGGAGGGTTGGGGGAGGGAAGGGGGGAGGGAGGAGGGGAGGGAGGGGGGGAGGGGAGGGGGGGAGGGGGGAGGGAGAGGGGAGGGAGGGGGGTAGGGGGGAGGGAGGGGGAGAGGGGGGGATGGGAGGGGGGAAGGGAGGAGGGAAGGGGGGAGGGAGAGGGGAGGGAGGTGGGTAGGGGGGAGGGAGGGAGGGGGACCTCCCCTTTTCCCAGTACCCCTCTTTCCCCGTTGGGCCCGTCCTCGTAGGGTTTCCATTGTAACCGGGAGGAGGGGAGGGCGGGAAGGGGGAGGGAGGAGGGAGGTGTGGAGGGAGGAGGGGAGGGGAGGGAGGGGGGGAGGGGAGGGGAGGGAGGGGGGTAGGGGGGAGGGGGAGGGAGAGGGGAGGGGGGAGGGGAGGGGGAAGGGGGGAGGGAGGGGGACCTCCCCTTTTCCCAGTACTCCTCTTTCCCCGTTGGGCCCGTCCTCGTAGGGTTTCAATTGTAACCAGGAGGGGGGGAGGGAGGGTGGAAGGAGGGGGGAGAGGGATGGAAGGGTGGAGGGGAGGGGGGGAGGGATTGGGGAGGGAGGGAAGGAGGGAGGGGGGAGTTAGGGGGGAGGGAGTTGGGGAGGGAGGGGGAGGAGGGGGGGGGGGAGTGGGGATGGAGGTGGGAAGGAGGGGGGATGAAGGGGGTTGAGGGGGGAAGGGGGACCTCCCCTTTTCCCAGTACCCCTCTTTCCCCGTTGGGCCTGTCCTCATAGGGTTTCCATTGTAACCGGGAGGGGGGGGGAGGGAGGAGAGGGAGGTGTGGAGGGAGGAGGGGAGGGGGAGGGAGGGGGGAGGGGGAGGGGGGAAGGGGAGGGGGGAAGGGGGTAGGGGGAGGGGAGGGAGGGGGATCTCCCCTTTTCCCAGTACCCCTCTTTCCCCGTTGGGCTCGTCCCCGTAGGGTTTCCATTGTAACCGGGAGGGGGGGGAGGGAGGGTGGAAGGAGGTGGGAGTGGGAGAGGGATGGAAGGGTGGAGGGAGGGAGCAGGGAGTGGGGGAGGGTGGGATGGAGGGAAGGAGGGAGGGGGGGAGTTAGGGGCTGAGTGGTGATGGAGGTTGGGATTGAGGGGGGAGGGAAGGGGGGAGCGAGTGGGGATGGAGGTGGGAAGGAGGGGGGAGGAAGGGGTTGAGGGGGGGAAGTGGAACCTCCCCTTTTCCCAGTACCCCCTCTTTCCCCGTTGGGCCCGTCCTCGTAGGGTTTCCATTGTAACCGGGAGGAGGGGAGGGTTGGGGGAGGGAAGGGGGAGGGAGGAGGGGAGGGAGGGGGGGAGGGGAGGGGGGGAGGGTGGAGGAGAGGGAGGGGAGGGGGGGTAGGGGGGAGGGGAGGGAGGTGGGTAGGGGGGAGGGAGGGAGCTGGACCTCCCCTTTTCCCAGTACCCCTCTTTCCCGTTGGGCCCGTCCTCGTAGGGTTTCCATTGTAACCGGGAGGAGGGGAGGGCGGGAAGGGGGAGGGAGGGAGGAGGGAGGTGTGGAGGGAGGAGGGGAGGGGAGGGAGGGGGGAGGGGGGGAAGGGGGGGGGAAGGTGGGGAAGGGGGAGGGAGAGGGGAGGGAGGGGGGATGGGATGGGGGAAGGGGGGAAGGAGGGGGACCTCCCCTTTTCCCAGTACTCCTCTTTCCCCGTTGGGCCCGTCCTCGTAGGGTTTCAATTGTAACCGGGAGGGGGGAGGGAGGGTGGAAGGAGGGGGGAGAGGGATGGGTGGAGGGAGGGAGGGATGGAGGGAAGGAGGGAGGGGGGATTTAGGGGGGAGGGGGGGAGGGAGTTGGGGAGGGAGGGGGAGGAGGGGGGAGGGAGTGGAGGGGGGAGGTAGTGGGGATGGAGGTGGGAAGGAGGGGGGATGAAGGGGTTGAGGGGGGAAGGGTGACCTCCCCTTTTCCCAGTACCCCTCTTTCCCCGTTGGGCCCGTCCTCATAGGGTTTCCATTGTAACCGGGAGGGGGGGAGGGAGGGAGGAGGGAGGTGTGGAGGGAGGTGTGGAGGGAGGAGGGGAGGGGGAGGGGGGGGGAGGGGAGGGGGGGAAGGGGAGGGGGAAGGTGGGATGGGGTAGGGGGGAGGGGAGGGAGGGGGATCTCCCCTTTTCCCAGTACCCCTCTTTCCCCGTTGGGCCCGTCCCCGTAGGGTTTCCATTGTAACCGGGAGGGGGGGAGGGAGGGTGGAAGGAGGGGGGAGAGGGATGGAAGGGTGGAGGAAGGGGGGGAGGGATTGTGGAGGGAGGGATGGAGGGAAGGAGGGAGGGGGGAGTTAGGGGGGAGGGGGGGAGGGAGGGAGGAGGGAGTTGGGGAGGGAGGGGGAGGAGGGGGGGAGGGAGTGGGGATGGAGGTGGGAAGGAGGGGGGATGAAGGGGTTGAGGGGGGAAGGGGGAACTCCCCTTTTCCCAGTACCCCTCTTTCCCCGTTGGGCCCGTCCTCATAGGGTTTCCATTGTAACCGGGAGGGGGGAGGGAGGGAGGAGGGGAGGTGTGGAGGGAGGAGGGGAGGGGGAGGGAGGGGGGGAGGGGAGGGGGAAGGGGAGGGGGAAGGGGGGAGGGGGTAGGGGGGAGGGGAGGGAGGGGGATCTCCCCTTTTCCCAGTACCCCTCTTTCCCCGTTGGGCCCGTCCCCGTAGGGTTTCCATTGTAACCGGGAGGGGGGAGGGAGGGTGGAAGGAGGGGGGAGGGGGAGAGGAATGGAAGGGTGGAGGGAGGGGGGAGGGAGTGGGGGAGGGTGGGATGGAGGGAAGGAGGGAGGGGGGGAGTTAGGGGCTGAGTGGTGATGGAGGTTGGGATTGAGGGGGGAGGGAGGGGGGGAGCGAGTGGGGATGGAGGTGGGAAGGAGGGGGGAGGAAGGGGTTGAGGGGGGAAGTGGAACCTCCCCTTTTCCCAGTACCCCCTCTTTCCCCCACCACCAAGCCCCCTCCGCAACGACCCCTGTTGTCCCCCTCCCCAGTCCCCATTCTCAGACCCCCCCCCCATTCTCTCTCTCCCCAGACACACTCTCAGTGCTTTTTTCGAAACACTTGCCCCGGTGGCCCACGAGCATAGGGGCCCAATGCTGATCTGTGTATGTTAAGTGACTTGCAATAAAAAAAAATACTTAAAAAAAAGATAAGTGCTTTTTAAGTGCTTGTTTTGAAACATTCGCGGTCACATAGTGCTTCTCACTGCGATCTGTTAGTGGTGCTTTTCGAAACAATGTAGCACCCATCTCAAACAAGCATTGGGAGGATGGGAGGGTGGGAAGGGGGAGGGAGGGAGGAGAGAGGTGTTGAGGGAGGGGGGGAAGGGGAGGGGGGAACGGGGGGAAGGGGGAGGGAGAGGGGAGGGAGGGGGGATGGGATGGGGGAAGGGGGGAGGGAGGGGGACCTCCCCTTTTCCCAGTACCCCTCTTTCCCCGTTGGGCCCGTCCTCGTAGGGTTTCCATTGTAACCGGGAGGAGGGGAGGGCGGGAAGGGGGAGGGAGGGAGGAGGGAGGTGTGGAGGGAGGAGGGGAGGGGAGGGAGGGGGGAGGGGAGGGAGGGGGGTAGGGGGGAGGTGGAGGGAGGGGGAGGGAGAGGGGATGGGGGAGGGGAGGGGGAAGGGGGGAGGGGAGGGGGACCTCCCCTTTTCCCAGTACTCCTCTTTCCCCGTTGGGCCCGTCCTCGTAGTGTTTCCATTGTAACCGGGAGGGGGGGAGGGAGGGAGGAGGGAGGTGTGGAGGGAGGTGTGGAGGGAGGAGGGGAGGGGGAGGGAGGGGGGGAGGGGAGGGGGAGGGGGGAAGAGGGGTAGGGGGGAGGGGAGGGAGGAGGGGAGGGAGGGGAACTCCCCTTTTCCCAGTACCCCTCTTTCCCCGTTGGGCCCGTCCCCGTAGGGTTTCCATTGTAACCGGGAGGGGGGGAGGGAGGGTGGAAGGAGGGGGAGAGGGGTGGAAGGGTGGAGGGAGGGGGGGAGGGAGTGGGGGAGGGTCGGATGGAGGGAAGGAGGGAGGGGTGAGTTAGGGGCTGAGTGGTGATGGAGGTTGGGATTGAGGGGGGAGAGAGTGGGGATGGAGGTGGGAAGGAGGGGGAAGGAAGAGGTTGAGGGGGAAGTGGGACCTCCCCTTTTCCCAGTACCCCTCTTTCTCCCACCACCAAGCCCCCACCGCAACGACCCCTGTTGTCCCCCTCCCCAGTCCCCATTCTCAGACCCCCCCCATCTCTTGGAATAAAAAAAAATACTTTAAAAAAAAAAGTGCTTTTTAATTGCTTGTTTTGAAACATTCGCGGTTAAGTGCTTTTTTAAAAAACATTCGCGGTTAAGTGCTGGTTTTGAAACATTCGCGGCTACTTAGTGCTTCTGTCAGTTGCTTTTCGAGGGAGGGAGTAGGGAGGTGTGGAGGGGGGAGGGGAGGGGGAGGGAGGGGGGAGGGGAGGGGGGAAGGGGGGGAGGGAGAGGGGAGGGAAGGGGGTAGGGGGGAGGGGGAGGGAGGGGGGAGGGGGGAAGGGGAGGGAGGGGGAAGGGGAGGGGGAGGGAGGGGGGGAGGGAGAAGGGAGGGAGGGGGGAGTGAGGGGGGGAGGGAGGGGAACCTCCCATTTTCCCAGTACCCCTCTTTCCCCATTGGGCCCGTCCTCGTAGGGTTTCCATTGTAACCGGGAGGAGGGGAGGGAGGGTGGAAGGAGGGGGGAGGGGGAGAGGGATGGAATGGTGGCGGGAGGGGGAGGGGAGTGGGGGAGGGTGGGATGGAGGGAAGGAGGGAGGGGGGGGAGTTAGGGGCTGAGTGGTGAAGGAGGTTGGGATTGAGGGGGGAGGGAGGGGGGAGGGAGTGGGGATGGAGGTGGGAAGGAGGGGGGAGGAAGGGGTTGAGGGGGGAAGTGGGACCTCCCCTTTTCCCAGTACCCCTCTTTCCCCACCACCAAGCCCCCTCCGCAATGACCCCTGTTGTCCCCCTCCCCAGTCCCCATTCTCAGACCCCCCCCCCCCATTCTCTCTCTCCCCCAGACACACTCTCAGTGCTTTTTTCGAAACACTTGCCCCGGTGGCCCACGAGCATAGGGGCCCAATGCTGATCTGTGTATGTTAAGTGACTTGCAATAAAAAAAATACTTTAAAAAAAGATAAGTGCTTTTTAAGTGCTTGTTTTGAAACATTCACGGTCACATAGTGCTTCTCACTGCGATCTGTTAGTGGTGCTTTTCGAAACAATGTAGCACCCATCTCAAACAAGCATTGGGAGGATGGGAGGGAGGGAAGGGGAGGGAGGGAGGAGAGAGGTGTGGAGGGAGGGGGGAAGGGGAGGGGGAACGGGGGGGAGGGAGAGGGGAGGGAGGGGGGATGGGATGGGGGAAGGGATGGGGGAAGGGGGGAGGGAGGGGGACCTCCCCTTTTCCCAGTACCCCTCTTTCCCCGTTGGGCCCGTCCTCGTAGGGTTTCCATTGTAACCGGGAGGAGGGGAGGGAGGGAGGAGGAGGTGTGGAGGGAGGAGGGGAGGGGGGAGGGGAGGGGGAGGGAGAGGGTTAGGGGGGAGGGGGAGGGGGGAGGGGAGGGGGGAAGGGGAGGGAGGGGGACCTCCCCTTTTCCCAGTACCCCTCTTTCCCCGTTGGGCCCGTCCCCATAGGGTTTCCTTTGTAACCAGAAGGGGGGGAGGGAGGGTGGAAGGAGGGGGGAGGGGGAGAGGGATGGAAGGGTGGAGGGAGGGGGGGGAGGATGGAGGGAAGGAGGGAGGGGGGGGAGTTAGGGGAGGAGGGGTGAGGGAGGTGGGGAGGGAGTTGGGGAGGAGGGGGGGAGGGAGTGGGGATGGAGGTGGGAAGGAGTGGGGAGGAAGGGTTGAGGGGGGAAGGGGGGGAGGAGGGAATAGGGGCCCCATGCTGATCTGTGTATGTTAAGTGACTTGCACAACTTTAAAAAACTGGCAGTTGCTTTTCGCAACAATGTTGCAACAATCTCACACAAGCATTGTGACGTCACAAGCTGAAGATGTAAATTTAAAACCGAGCTGATCTCTCATTGGTGCACGGGTGCCATTGTGACATCACGCACTGAAGCCCCTTCAAGAAAAGGGTTAGAAATGAAAATTTATACTTTAATATCTCTCTAGCTTTAAAAAGGTAGCTTCAATTTGAACGAAAGTACTTACAATAGTTGCCCATGTTAATGGTGAATACGGCGGTACAAAAATCGTAGCGCTTTGGTGTACCGTCTGGGAGGAGTAGGGTTTGGACCCTTCATGAAAAGTGTTAGAAATGAAAATTTAAACTTTAATATCTCTCTAGCTTTAAAAAGGTAGCTTCAATTTGAACGAAAGTACTTACAATAGTTGCCCATGTTAATGGTGAATACGGCGGTACAAAAATCGTAGCGCTTTGGTGTACCGTCTGGGAGGAGCAGGGTTTGTAAGTTATGGACAGAAATCTTCGGAATCTTCCGTATATACATACGGAATCTTCCGTATATACATACGGAATGTTGGACCGCAGAGTTTTAGTATTATACTAGACCGAGTGGGCCCGTTGGGCCCGTCCTCGTAGGGTTTCCATTGTAACCGGGAGGATGGGAGGGAGGAAGTGGGAGGGAGGGGGGGAGGGGAGGGTGGAGTGGAGGGGGGAGGGGAGGGGGAAGGAGGGGAGGGGGATGGGGAGGGAGAGGGGAGGGAGGGGGGTGGGGGGAGGGTCTATTTTACTTTAAAATAAACAGCGTTCTTTGTTGAAAAGGAAATAAACTTATCTATAGAGCATCAGCTTTTTTAAAATAAATAAAATCAAACTTAATGAAAATCACATTCCTCATTTTAAATAAATGTCTTTGTTATAAATGAAATCAAACAGCGGGAGAGGCGACGGCGACTACACCTCCCGGCGGTCAGCGCTGCTGGGACGGGAGGGAGGGAGGGATGAGGGAGGGAGGAGAGTGGGGAGGGAGGGGTACCTCCCCTTTTCCCAGTACTCTTCTTTCCCAAACCACCAAGCCCCCTGTTGTCCCCCTCCCCAGTCCCCATTCTCAGACCCCCCCATTCTCTCTCCCCCAGATACACTCTTACTCTCCCCCCCCCTTTCCCCAGCACACCCCTTTCCCCGTTGGGCCCGTCCTCGTAGGGTTTCCATTGTAACCGTGAGGCAGGGAGGGAGGGGGGAGGGAGGGAAGAGGGAGGTGTGGAGGGAGGAGGGGAGGGGGAGGGAGGGGGAGGGGGGAAGGGGGGGAGGTGGAGGGAGGGGGGA
Source organism: Rhinoraja longicauda (assembly GCF_053455715.1). NCBI lineage: Eukaryota > Metazoa > Chordata > Chondrichthyes > Rajiformes > Arhynchobatidae > Rhinoraja > Rhinoraja longicauda. Next base: position 6,887 of record NW_027602786.1, on the reverse strand, counting down.
GGGAGAGGGGGAGGGGTGGGGGGAAGGGGTGAGGGTGGAAGGGGGAGGGAGGGGGACCTCCCCTTTTCCCAGTACCCCTCTTTCCCCGTTGTGCCCGTCCTCGTAAGGTTTCCATTGTAACCGGGAGGGGAGTGGGGGGGAGGGAAGGGAGGAGGGAGGTGTGGAGGGGGGAGGGGAGGGGGAGGGGGGAAGGGGCAAGGGGGAGGGAGAGGGGAGGGAGGGGGTAGGGAGGGGGGAAGGGGGGAGGGAGGGGGACCACCCGTTTTCCCAGTACCCCTCTTTCCCCGTTGGGCCCGTCGTCGTAGGGTTTCCATTGTAACCGGGAGGAGGGGAGGTAGGGAAGGGGAGGGAGGGAGGAGGGAGGTGTGGAGGGAGGAGGGGAGGGGGAGGGAGGAGGGGAGGGGGAGGGAGGGGGAAGGGGGAGGAGGGAGAGGGGAGGGAGGGGGGTAGGGGGGAGGGAGGAGGGAGGTGTGGAGGGAGGAGGGGAGGGGAGGGAGGGGGGAGGGGAGGGGGGAGGGAGAGGGGGAGGGGGAGGGAGGGAGCGTGTAAGGGGGAGGGAGGGGGACCTCCCCTTTTCCCAGTACCCCTCTTTCCCCGTTGGGCCCGTCCTCGTAGGGTTTCCATTGTAACCGGGAGGAGGGGAGGGAGGGAGGAGGGAGGTGTGGAGGGAGGAGGGGAGGGGGGAAGGGGAGGGAGAGGGTTAGGGGGGAGGGGGAGGGGGGAGGGGAGGGGAGGGAGGGGGACCTCCCCTTTTCCCAGTACCCCTCTTTCCCCGTTGGGCCCGTCCCCGTAGGGTTTCCTTTGTAACCAGAAGGGGGGAGGGAGGGTGGAAGGAGGGGGGAGGGGGAGAGGGATGGAAGGGTGGAGGGAGGGGGGGAGGGATGGAGGGAAGGAGGGAGGGGGGGAGTTAGGGGAGGAGGGGTGAGGGAGGTGGGGAGGGAGTTGGGGAGGAGGGGGGGAGGGAGTGGGGATGGAGGTGGGAAGGAGTGGGTAGGAAGGGGTTGAGGGGGAAGGGGGGGGAGGGAGGGAATAGGGGCCCCATGCTGATCTGTGTATGTTAAGTGACTTGCACAACTTTAAAAACTGGCAGTTGCCTTTTGCAACAATGTTGCAACAATCTCACACAAGCATTGTGACGTCACAAGCTGAAGATGTAAATTTAAAACCGAGCTGATCTCTCATTGGTGCACGGGTGCCATTGTGACATCACGCGCTGAAGCCCCTTCAAGAAAAGGGTTAGAAATGAAAATTTAACTTTAATATCTCTCTAGCTTTAAAAAGGTAGCTTCAATTTGAACGAAAGTACTTACAATAGTTGCCCATGTTAATGGTGAATATGGCGGTACAAAAATCGTAGCGCTTTGGTGTACCGTCAGGGAGGAGTAGGGTTTGTAAGTTATGGACAGAAACTCTTCGGAATCTTTGCGTACATACACATATACATACATACATACGGAATGTTGGACCGCAGAGTTTTAGTATTATATAGACTAGACCGAGTGGGCCCGTTGGGCCCGTCCTCGTAGGGTTTCCATTGTAACCGGGAGGATGGGAGGGAGGGAAGTGGGAGGGAGGGGGGGAGGGGAGGGTGGAGTGGAGGGGAGGGGGAAGGAGGGGAGGGGGATGGGGAGGGAGAGGGGAGGGAGGGGGTGGGGGGAGGGTCTATTTTACTTTAAAATAAACAGCGTTCTTTGTTGAAATGGAAATAAACTTATCTATAGAGCATCAGCTTTTTTAAAATAAATAAAATCAAACTTAATGAAAATCACATTCCTCATTTTAAATAAATGTCTTTGTTATAAATGAAATCAAACAGCGGGAGAGGCGACGGCGACTACACCTCCCGGCGGTCAGCGCTGCTGGGACGGGAGGGAGGGAGGGATGAGGGAGGGAGGAGAGTGGGGAGGGAGGGGTACCTCCCCTTTTCCCAGTACTCTTCTTTCCCAAACCACCAAGCCCCCTGTTGTCCCCCTCCCCAGTCCCCATTCTCAGACCCCCCCATTCTCTCTCCCCCAGATACACTCTTACTCTCCCCCCCCCTTTCCCCAGCACACCCCTTTCCCCGTTGGGCCCGTCCTCGTAGGGTTTCCATTGTAACCGTGAGGCAGGGAGGGAGGGGGGAGGGAGGGAAGAGGGAGGTGTGGAGGGAGGAGGGGAGGGGGAGGGAGGGGGAGGGGGGAGGTGGAGGGAGGGGGGAGGGAGAGGGGGAGGGGTGGGGGGAAGGGGTGAGGGTGGAAGGGGGAGGGAGGGGGACCTCCCCTTTTCCCAGTACCCCTCTTTCCCCGTTGTGCCCGTCCTCGTAAGGTTTCCATTGTAACCGGGAGGGGAGTGGGGGGGAGGGAAGGGATGAGGGAGGTGTGGAGGGGGGAGGGGAGGGGGAGGGGGGAAGGGGCAAGGGGGAGGGAGAGGGGAGGGACGGGGTAGGGAGGGGGGAAGGGGGGAGGGAGGGGGACCACCCGTTTTCCCAGTACCCCTCTTTCCCCGTTGGGCCCGTCGTCGTAGGGTTTCCATTGTAACCGGGAGGAGGGGAGGTAGGGAAGGGGGAGGGAGGGAGGAGGGAGGTGTGGAGGGAGGAGGGGAGGGGGAGGGAGGAGGGGAGGGGGAGGGGAGGGGGAGGGAGGGGAAGGGGAGGAGGGAGAGGGGAGGGAGGGGGGTAGGGGGGAGGGAGGAGGGAGGTGTGGAGGGAGGAGGGGAGGGGGAGGGAGGGGGGAGGGGAGGGGGGAGGGAGAGGGGGAGGGGGAGGGAGGGAGCGTGTAAGGGGGAGGGAGGGGGACCTCCCCTTTTCCCAGTACCCCTCTTTCCCCGTTGGGCCCGTCCTCATAGGGTTTCCATTGTAACCGGGAGGAGGGGAGGGAGGGAGGAGGGAGGTGTGGAGGGAGGAGGGGAGGGGGGAAGGGGGAGGGAGAGGGTTAGGGGGGAGGGGAGGGGGAGGGGAGGGGAGGGAGGGGGACCTCCCCTTTTCCCAGTACCCCTCTTTCCCCGTTGGGCCCGTCCCCGTAGGGTTTCCTTTGTAACCAGAAGGGGGGAGGGAGGGTGGAAGGAGGGGGGAGGGGGAGAGGGATGGAAGGGTGGAGGGAGGGGGGGAGGGATGGAGGGAAGGAGGGAGGGGGGGGGGAGTTAGGGGAGGAGGGGTGAGGGAGGTGGGGAGGGAGTTGGGGAGGAGGGGGGGGAGGGAGTGGGGATGGAGGTGGGAAGGAGTGGGGAGGAAGGGGTTGAGGGGGGAAGGGGGGGGGAGGGAATAGGGGCCCCATGCTGATCTGTGTATGTTAAGTGACTTGCACAACTTTAAAAAACTGGCAGTTGCCTTTCGCAACAATGTTGCAACAATCTCACACAAGCATTGTGACGTCACAAGCTGAAGATGTAAATTTAAAACCGAGCTGATCTCTCATTGGTGCACGGGTGCCATTGTGACATCACGCGCTGAAGCCCCTTCAAGAAAAGGGTTAGAAATGAAAATTAAACTTTAATATCTCTCTAGCTTTAAAAAGGTAGCTTCAATTTGAACGAAAGTACTTACAATAGTTGCCCATGTTAATGGTGAATATGGCGGTACAAAAATCGTAGCGCTTTGGTGTACCGTCAGGGAGGAGTAGGGTTTGTAAGTTATGGACAGAAACTCTTCGGAATCTTTGCGTACATACACATATACATCCATACATACGGAATGTTGGACCGCAGAGTTTTAGTAGTATACTAGACCGAGTGGGCCCGTTGGGCCCGTCCTCGTAGGGTTTCCATTGTAACCGGGAGGATGGGAGGGAGGGAAGTGGGAGGGAGGGGGGGAGGGGAGGGTGGAGTGGAGGGGGGAGGGGAGGGGGAAGGAGGGGAGGGGGATGGGGAGGGAGAGGGGAGGGAGGGGGGTGGGGGGAGGGTCTATTTTACTTTAAAATAAACAGCGTTCTTTGTTGAAAAGGAAATAAACTTATCTATAGAGCATCAGCTTTTTTTAAAATAAATAAAATCAAACTTAATGAAAATCACATTCCTCATTTTAAATAAATGTCTTTGTTATAAATGAAATCAAACAGCGGGAGAGGCGACGGCGACTACACCTCCCGGCGGTCAGCGCTGCTGGGACGGGAGGGAGGGAGGGATGAGGGAGGGAGGAGAGTGGGGAGGGAGGGGTACCTCCCCTTTTCCCAGTACTCTTCTTTCCCAAACCACCAAGCCCCCTGTTGTCCCCCTCCCCAGTCCCCATTCTCAGACCCCCCCATTCTCTCTCCCCCAGATACACTCTTACTCTCCCCCCCCCTTTCCCCAGCACACCCCTTTCCCCGTTGGGCCCGTCCTCGTAGGGTTTCCATTGTAACCGTGAGGCAGGGAGGGAGGGGGGAGGGAGGGAAGAGGGAGGTGTGGAGGGAGGAGGGGAGGGGGAGGGAGGGGGAGGGGGGAAGGGGGGGAGGTGGAGGGAGGGGGGGAGGGAGAGGGGGAGGGGTGGGGGGAAGGGTGAGGGTGGAAGGGGAGGGAGGGGGACCTCCCCTTTTCCCAGTACCCCTCTTTCCCCGTTGTGCCCGTCCTCGTAAGGTTTCCATTGTAACCGGGAGGGGAGTGGGGGGGAGGGAAGGGAGGAGGGAGGTGTGGAGGGGGGAGGGGAGGGGGAGGGGGGAAGGGGCAAGGGGGAGGGAGAGGGGAGGGAGGGGGGAAGGGGGGAGGGAGGGGGACCACCCGTTTTCCCAGTACCCCTCTTTCCCCGTTGGGCCCGTCGTCGTAGGGTTTCCATTGTAACCGGGAGGAGGGGAGGTAGGGAAGGGGGAGGGAGGGAGGAGGGAGGTGTGGAGGGAGGAGGGGTGGGGGAGGGAGGAGGGGAGGGGGAGGGAGGGGGAAGGGGGAGGAGGGAGAGGGGAGGGAGGGGGGTAGGGGGGAGGGAGGAGGGAGGTGTGGAGGAGGAGGTGAGGGGGAGGGAGGGGGGAGGGGAGGGGGGAGGGAGAGGGGGAGGGGGAGGGAGGGAGCGTGTAAGGGGGAGGGAGGGGGACCTCCCCTTTTCCCAGTACCCCTCTTTCCCCGTTGGGCCCGTCCTCGTAGGGTTTCCATTGTATCCGGGAGGAGGGGAGGGAGGGAAGGGGAGGGAGGGAGGAGGGAGGTGTGGAGGGAGGAGGGGAGGGGAGGGAGGGGGTAGGGGGGAGGGGGAGGGAGGGGGGAGGGGAGGGGGAAGGGGGAAGGGAGGGGGACCTCCCCTTTTCCCAGTACCCCTCTTTCCCCGATGGGCCCGTCCTCGTAGGGTTTCAATTGTAACCGGGAGGGGGAGGGAGGGTGGAAGGAGGGGGGAGAGGGATGGAAGGGTGGAGGGAGGGGGGAGGGATTGGGGAGGGAGGGATGGAGGGAAGGAGCGAGGGGGGGAGTTAGGGGGAGGGGGAGGGGGGAGGGAGTTGGGGAGGGAGGGGGAGGAGGGGGGAGGGAGTGCGGATGGAGGTGGGAAGGAAGGGGTTGAGGGGGAAGGGGGACCTCCCCTTTTCCCAGTACCCCTCTTTCCCCGTTGGGCCCGTCCCCGTAGGGTTTCCATTGTAACCGGGAGGGGGGAGGGAGGGTGGAAGGAGGGGGGAGGGGGAGAGGGATGGAAGGGTGGAGGGAGTTGGGAGGGAGTGGGGGAGGGTGGGATGGAGGAAGGAGGGAGGGGGGGAGTTAGGGGCTGAGTGGTGATGGAGGTTGGGATTGAGGGGGAGGGAGGGGGGGAGGGAGTGGGGATGGAGGTGGGAAGGAGGGGGGGAGGAAGGGGTTGAGAGGTGAAGTGGGACCTCCCCTTTTCCCAGTACCCCTCTTTCCCCGTTGGGCCCGTCCTCGTAGGGTTTCCATTGTAACCGGGAGGAGGGGAGGGAGGGAGGAGGGAGGTGTGGAGGGAGGAGGGGAGGGGGGAAGGGGGAGGGAGAGGGTTAGGGGGGAGGGGGGAGGGGAGGGGAGGGAGGGGGACCTCCCCTTTTCCCAGTACCCCTCTTTCCCCGTTGGGCCCGTCCCCGTAGGGTTTCCTTTGTAACCAGAAGGGGGGAGGGAGGGTGGAAGGAGGGGGGAGGGGGAGAGGGATGGAAGGGTGGAGGGAGGGGGGAGGGATGGAGGGAAGGAGGGAGGGGGGGGAGTTAGGGGAGGAGGGGTGAGGGAGGTGGGGAGGGAGTTGGGGAGGAGGGGGGGAGGGAGTGGGGATGGAGGTGGGAAGGAGTGGGGAGGAAGGGGTTGAGGGGGGAAGGGGGGGGAGGGAGGGAATAGGGGCCCCATGCTGATCTGTGTATGTTAAGTGACTTGCACAACTTTAAAAAACTGGCAGTTGCCTTTCGCAACAATGTTGCAACAATCTCACACAAGCATTGTGACGTCACAAGCTGAAGATGTAAATTTAAAACCGAGCTGATCTCTCATTGGTGCACGGGTGCCATTGTGACATCACGCGCTGAAGCCCCTTCAAGAAAAGGGTTAGAAATGAAAATTAAACTTTAATATCTCTCTAGCTTTAAAAAGGTAGCTTCAATTTGAACGAAAGTACTTACAATAGTTGCCCATGTTAATGGTGAATATGGCGGTACAAAAATCGTAGCGCTTTGGTGTACCGTCAGGGAGGAGTAGGGTTTGTAAGTTATGGACAGAAACTCTTCGGGATCTTTGCGTACATACACATATACATCCATACATACGGAATGTTGGACCGCAGAGTTTTAGTATTATATAGATAGATAGATAGACTAGACCGAGTGGGCCCGTTGGGCCCGTCCTCGTAGGGTTTCCATTGTAACCGGGAGGGGAGGAAAGGGGGAGGGTTGGGGGAGGGAAGGGGGAGGGAGGAGGGGAGGGAGGGGGGGAGGGGAGGGGGGGAGGGAGAGGGGAGGGAGGGGGGTAGGGGGAGGGAGGGGGGAGAGGGGGGAGGGGAGGGGGGAAGGGAGGAGGGAAGGGGGGGAGGGAGA